>NC_053166.1:102847185-102912185 GCF_016835505.1 Polypterus senegalus
GTGCAAGTGGCAGACACATGAGGAGCAGACTGCGCTCAGGAGAAGGAGCGCAGGTGAAGAGATGTTCAGACACATGAGGATACAGAAGAAAGGCACTGAAGGTACATGAAGGGCAAAATATACCAAATACTTTTAAATGACTTTATTACCTGTATAATGCATTATGTACAATACAATAGAAAGGACATTTGTATTAAAATAAAGTGCAAGAAAATCTACAGAAGGATCTATGAAGGTTTGTATTTTGATCAACTTTTTAACCAAATTAAAATATATTCACATGACAAAAAAATGAATAGAAGTGATGAGATATATATATTTATATATAGTAACAAAACAAAACAGACAGTTAGAGATCTGAGTTTGAGGCACCTTAAAGGCAAACTCTGTATATTTGTTGGCCAAAGGGAAAATAAGAAGCAAGGCAAAAAGCAACAAGGTATAAATGTCTTTCCAGACTGCTGTCAGAGCTTGACCATCTTGAACACGGTAGCATTGCCCCTTTAGAAGAAACCAAACTGGAAAGGATGGGGCCAGGAGACTAAAATCTGGAAGGGAAGTCAGGTAGACATGCAGTACTTTCAGCCAACGAACTTTTCAGCCATTCATAAAGAAACGCTACTGGAGTTCCTTCATACCAACAGTATTGAGATTTAAAAATCCATCACTGTGACTGTGACTGCTCTTCTTATTTTTAACCAAGTAAAATTATCTTCCTTTTTAATCACTTTGATGTGTATTTGAGTGCAAGTTTGTTGTTCATCATAATATAATAATACCATAAAGATTTAAAGATGGTACGCTGGGAAGAAGCAAGACAGAGTAAGTTGGGTTAGGATTGGAACTTGTTTTCAGTTGTTACTAGTTTTAGGTTGCTTTTTTGCAAGTACTGCTGCTTATTTAAGGACAGTTGCATGTCAATTCATGGGCAAATCAAAGGTTCTTTATTTGTGGACTAGCAGCCAGATACAGCTGATTGACTGTTAATAGCCTACATGCAAATGGTAGAGCAAGTGTACTTCTGGTGAAATCTCAGCCAGCTCAGTCACTTCCATTGGCCATACTGTGGTTGTGATTTTTGTTTAGTGGCAAGAATGTCAGAGAAAAAGAAATTTAAGTTTCAGAGTTCAGATGGCTCGACAGTTGAACATTGTTGTGTACCTTTAGTGTTCATACATTCCCCCCTAATGCAAAAACCCAATCTACTGTAAATGAATTGTCACTACTGTAGCTTTACAATTAGTCTACATACACGGTTTTGTAGCCGACATTTTAAAAAAGAAGATTTTCATGAGCCAGGGTCTGAAACAGGACGACAACTATTGAAGAAGGGAGCACTTTCTGCGTTGTTTGAGTAGAACAATTTCACTGTTCATCCTACAAGACGGAGGGTTCAGGAGAGGAGAAAGCAACCAACATAGGATGACATACTAGGCAAGGAGGAGGATAACAAAATCCCTGAAGACCACGACTATGCTATGGATCCAGCAGTGGTCGATCCAGCGCTTGATGAAAACATGTTTCTCAGAGAGGAGATCCTCTAGCTGAGTAAACAAATGGAAACCTTTACAATGAAGCAATGGTTTGGCATTCACCATTTTGCTGGTTCAGTCAGAGAATTTTGCTTTTTTACAAGATGAGATGTCCACCAGACTCATGTTATTATTATTTGACTTGACGAACAGGGACCTGTCTCATGAATGAGCCTGCGGGATAACATTCCCTTATGCTCAAATTGTGAGGTTTTTGTTTTTTTCTCATTGGTCTGTAGTACTGAGCCATAATGGTCACCTAATTCTTATCCTTTCTCTGAATCCTTATTTGAAACTAAGATTGACAAAGATGTTAGGAAAATTGTAACAGTGATGGAGACAGACACATAACGTTAGTGGTATCATGTTAGACTTGGCTAGTACAGAAGCATGTTGCTTCATCCAGATCTTACCTTTGTAATTGTGGATGTAGTTTGATGCCCTTCTCCTTTTTAGCCCCTGATGTTTGGCACAATGTTTGAAAAGTGGAACTTGTGTTGTTTACTATAAATCTGATCATGTCTTGAAGTGATCAGGTGAAAAACACCATAGCTAGTCCTTTTTGGTATGCAGTGCTGGAAGTAAGGCAGCTGTTTGATGCAGACTCTGGAACAGAGTGTGCATATAGCCTATCTATCTATCTATCTATCTATCTATCTATCTATCTATCTATCTATCTATCTATCTATCTATCTATCTATCTATCTATCTATCTAAGATATTTAACCAGCACTCTGCAGACTCTCCTGAACCACTCTTCACGTATTGCATCTGGCAAGTTTGGTAAAAAAAGGAACATGCAGAATCTAGTTCTAATAATGTGGGTTTGAAACTGTACAAACATTCAAACAAAGCCATTTTGATAATTGAATGGTACAGGATGTTACATTCAAAGGTGGTATCCAGATGTTAAGTTTAAATTTAAAATATTTTGCCACAGAAAAACCAACCAGAAATGGTTTAGTGAAATTAATTGACTTAGGAAATCCATATAGTCTTAACAATTTCTGAAATGAAAATGCCAACCAATTGTTTATCTGTTGGGAGTTTCTTAAGGGAGATAAAATGAGCAGAAAAACCAAACTAGTATCAAATTGCTGAAAATAGTAATGATGAAATCCATTTTTAATGCTATGATAGTGTTTCTTATTTAATTTTCTTGCACCTGTCATTTGTTTTTTTCTTAGCTTTTTTTCACTGTGCATTAATATTTTAATCATGGAGATTTTGATTAGAGCTTTAGTTTCTTGTATTACTTCAATGGCATTATTAAAATAATAAGTTTATGGTTTTTCCATCATATTTGTTTTTTATGGCCATCACCCTTTGCTTACAGGTATATGTTTCACAGAAAAAACAACCCAGGATTGCACAGTGTGTTACATCAGAATGATGCCATTGCAATTACCATGTTATTATCCAAGATTAGGGATAATTCCTAGTACTTTAGCCACTTTTCTGACCCAAGGAATCCAATTGTGGAATTTATTCTCTTTTGTTTGAAGAAAGTCAAGCATTGTTAGCAATTATCAACAGCATTTTGTGGCTATTGTGCCAGTCATTGGCATGGAGCTGGACAGTTTGACATCCATGGCAGAGCGACGGGCACTGAGCAGGCTCCTGTGAATCATGGAGAATCCACTGCAACCACTAAACAGTATTATCTCCAGACAGAGGAGCAGCTTCAGCAACAGACTGCTGTCACTGTCCTGCTCCACTGACAGACTGAGGAGATCGTTCCTCCCCCACACTATGGAACTCTTCAGTTCCACCCATGGAGGTAAACGTTAACATTATACAACATTATTTTCTGTTTTACCTGCATTTTTATCACTCTTTAATTTAATATTGTTTTTTATCAGTATGCTGCTGCTGGAGTATGTGAATTTCCCCTTGGGATTAATAAAGTATCTATCTATCTATCACTATTAAAATCCTACCCATAACCACCTGAAAATGCACAATGCATGACATCATTAGCAGACCACATAATGTTTGGTGTATGTGCTCCTTGCAAGTTTAGGATAGTGTCAGTAGTGATACTTATGATTAGAACATTTCCTGTTTTTTTTAATGTAAAGGTTTTTGGTTAATGTTTTAAACTTAAATACAGATCGGTTTGGTTCTTGGTAATGACTCAAACTCAAATTTTTGACTTTATTTCATTTCCTGATCTTTTATCAATAAAATTCTCTCTGTCTCATCCTGAATTAGTATACCTGGATCTTTGTTTATATATACTGAAAATAACTGTAGCAAGATAGCGATATTATTATAGCATTATTCCACAAAGAAAAATTGAGTAATGGGCACCAGACAACTGGTTTTGCAAAAAGAGCTAAATTTCTTTATTTTTCTTTGAAAAGCAGTAAATGAATAGGTTATGGTTTTATAATGAATATCGTAAACAAACCTGAGGAAGTCCATTATTGATGACAAGGAAGGTGATTGATTCTTGATGAAGGGCTCCAGTTTAATTGGTAACGAATGGTATCACATGGTCTATAATCCCACTGCACTGTTTTCCATCCACAAATAAGATATGAGGTTTTACTTTTTCATGGAGGAGTATGATATGGATTTCAATTAATACTTTAATACTATAAAATATTTATAGGTATTTTTGTATTTTTTGTAGATATTTTGAAAATCAGATTTCTTCACTGTTATGGTGTTTAGGCTGTTGAATGAAATCTACAATAAATATCCAAAATTAATAAAGGGGTTATTACTGACAGACTGAGGAGATCGTTCCTCCCCCACACTATGCGACTGTTCCACCCCTAAACGTTAACATTATTCAAAGTTATTGTCTTTTTTTACCGGCATTTTTATTACTCTTTAATTTAACATTGTTTTTTGTATCAGTATGATGCTTCTGGATTATGTAAATTTCCCCTTGGGGATTAATAAAGTATCTATCTATCTATCTATCTATCTATCTATCTATCTATCTATCTATTAGTGAACGTGAATTCAAATGCCAGGAAAGCTGATGTTATTTCAATCAGCTCTAAGCATGAAAGAGGGAGTCCACCTGCATTACTGGTAAAGTTAAACCAGTATTGTTCTGATATTTACGTAGAAGTAGCCTTTAGTAATAACAAAGCTTCCTGAGTGTGTGTGTGGACAATTTTTCAGGATGTCAATGAGCTAACTTCTCCCCTCTTATTTGCTTTTCTTTCTTTATTTATTGTTATTTAATCACCCTATTCAATTTCTTGTATTAGAAATGTGTTATTTTTCTCAAACCCCTTGGGGTCAGCAATTGTAAAGCACCCCTGGAGCAATTGGAGGTTAAAGGCCTTGCTCAAGGGCCCAGGATCCCTTTTGGCAGTAACGGGATTTGTACCCACAACCTTACAGTAACGGGATTTGAACCCGCAACCTTCCAGATACCAGCACAGATCCTTAACCTCAGAGCCACCACTTTGAAACTTTACCACCTTTCTGTAAGACAGCAGCTCTGAGACAAAGCACTACTTTAATCAAAGGCACTGGTCTTTTGATGATGAGGTGGAGCAGCTGCAGTAACTAAACATAATTAAATACTTCTTGACATGTAAAATTTAGAACTGTCAAAATGTAGACATATATTAAGTTGAGGCACTACGTTCCTTCTTGTCAACATCACTCATGCTTCCACAATTCTAACAGAGGTAAAGATGCCCCTCTTTTGAATCAGATCAAACAGTTATGCTGTAGTAATAACGTCGAGGAGACTGGGCAACTGCTAATGATAAACTAGTGCTGATTTGCTTTTTATTATAATTCAAACCTTTCATATCCACCCATTCTGGAGGACCTATTCAAAGTTCATAGAGGATGACTCTACTAATTCCACGACATAAATATTTATATCTATACTCGTCAATCTATGAAAGGCTATGTAAATACAGCAGCGGAATGGCTTTTTGAGACTGTAAAATTAGAATTATGTCCGTTTGTACCATGCAATGCATCTTTACAAAGCATTGCTTTTCTGCTTAGTTGAAACGCTGTTTGAAAATAAAATTACATTTTAAATTAACGCTACGTAGGTTTCCATTAAACGAAGGTTAGCTGTAACGTTTTAACACCTTTTGTGACATTTTGGTTTATATATACATCGGGCTGCTTTTTTCTTAATATGAACGCAAGACATGGGAAATAAACTGCCTGACAATGACTGTTACCTGTTTGCTTGCAATTTGCAAGACCTACTGATTCCAACACAGTGTTCTGATTGGCCGAACCTCTAAGAAATATATACATATTATAATAAGCAATAACGTCACTTCCTTATATTGTGCGTCATGAAAATTTTTCCAACTTGATATTTAAGTAACGCATCTTTCATGTAGTGATGGGCGGAGTGAAGCCTCACGAAGCATAAAAACGTTTGAAGCAATTGTGTCGGAAATCGTATCGAAGCATCAAATCATTTGACACTCACCTCTCCAGTGACCCCTCCTGGCCATTTTCATTAACATTACACAAACTCATGATCCACTTCAATGACGTCTGTTATAACTTATTGCTTTTATTTTTTCGCTGCTACAGACTGACAACGAAGAGAAGGGTTCGTCAGCACTTTCTAGTGTCTGATATCTAAAAAATATAAATATATATATAACTAACGCCGACAAGCAGAATGTACTATACGATAGCAAGAGTTAAACAAAATAAGACGCCTCACTCATGGATTCCCGGCTCTTTCAATTAGTATTTACTTTTGCACTGTATCACTATAATCGGTCCTGTTATTAGTATTATAATTAACCCTCATCTTTTCTTGAGATCACATTTAATAGCCTTAAATGTTTTCTTTGGTCTGACTTAATTAAAACGGAGTAGACGGAAAATAAAGGTTTATCCCTGTACTTTGCCATGATATAGGTAAGCACATTTGAGAAAGAAAAGGTGAAATCCATAAATCTGTTGTTATTATTCGATCAAATATTGAAATATTTCATTTATTAATACTTTACAATATTTTGTGAAGCACGAAAATAACGAGTTTGCTACAAAGAAATGACGCTGTCAATGGCTCAACGAAGGTGGTTCCTTTTCAAATTCTGAGCGTAGTGCTAGCCCGAGTTCGATCAGACTTAAAGGCTCATCAAAATTAACAATAATAAAAAAGTGATCAGAATTGAAATCTTTATAACCAATTTGAACTAAATAATTTTGAGATATACTGTGGAAGGATCGCATAAGAGATCTGTTCGGGAATCACCCCTACTCAAAATCGCCATCAAAATGCGATGTCTAATTGCGGACGCCAGCTCACGTATTTGCATTAATCCATTTCTATTCATTGCCATTTGACGTCCATGAACCCCTCCATTGCATAAGGCAGTGGTTCTCAACCTGTGGGGCGGGCCCCCCTAGGGGCACGAAGTAACAAAAAGGGGGGCGCGAAGATGTGAAAAAAAGAAAACAAGAATCAAAAATATGAAAAAAACATCTGTTGAAACCAAAACAAATTAACTTAAACTACATTCGGATACTAGAACAATAAATAGAGTTAGATAAATGTCGATAAAAGTAGGTAAAGTAAAATATACATCTACATTTCAAAAAAAAATGTTAGGGGGGCGCGATTAAAACTGTTATAAAAACTCGGGTCGCAAATACTTAAAGGTTGAGAAACGCTGGAATAAGGTGATAACAAACCCACTGTGGTAGATCAGGGGGGTATTCCAGAAAGCAGGTTATGTGACATACCCGGGTAAGTTTAAGGGTAAGTTAGTGGATAACCTCAACTTTCGGTTCCAAAAAGGAGGTAACTTTCTGGGTATGTATGTAACCATAGCAGCTTACTCTCTGAAGATAACCTGCCACAGAGCAGGTTATGTTCCAGGGTAAGTTTGTTTCAGAAGGTTACTGAGCATGGCGTGCCCTTTTGATGACGATCCTGTGGACGTGGAAGCACAAATTAGACGAGGTTTTTTCCGCCGGGAGAGAGTAATAAGACCGCGTATTGATGTCTTTTCATTTCCAAATGATTTTTTAAAAGAGCGTTATCGGTTTTCAAAATAATCGTTAATTTACTTGACCCATCTCTTGGCACCGCATATTGCACATGTCACAAACCGCGGGTCTGCGCTTAGCACAGAAAACATTCTGTGCATAGCACTTCGGTTTTTTGCCTCAGGGCATTTTTTGTATAATGTGGGCGATGCAGAGCATGTGGGAAAGGCAACTGTGCGTAGAGCCGTTCGCACAGTATGTCTGGCACTGAAACACTTCTTACACACGTTTGTACAGTTCCCTGGCCATAAACCTCTGCGTGTAATTAAAGAGGAATTCCACAGAGTGGCAGGTTTGTCCTTTGTAGTAAAATTCATGACGCATATTTAATATGTAGTCATACTATTTATATCAATAGATGTATTCATCCTGCACACACACTTGATACTTCCCTATATGACTTTCTATTTCAGGGTTTCCAAATGTAATTGGGTGCATTGACGGCACCCACATTCCTATTAAAGCTCCTTCAATGAATGAGGGAGACTATGTTAATAGGAAATCTATTCATAGTATCAATGTGCAGGTAAGAACTGGATTTTGTGTCCTTAATTTTTGCCTTGTTAAAATCAGTAAACTCATTACAGTTTTCCACTTTTCAACCACAGGTAATATGTGAGGCAACCCACATTATTACTAATGTTGAGGCAAAATGGCCAGGATCTGTGCACGATGCCAGAATTTTCCGTGAGTCATCATTATGCCAGACATTTCAGCAGGGTATGTTTCGCTTTATGAAATATTGTTTTTTTTCCTTTGCACTATATTTGTGTTGTACACTTGAATCATTACAGGACAGTACAATGGTTACTTGCTGGGGGACAGAGGATACCCTTGTCTGCCCTGCTTAATGACACCCTACCCTGAACCTGATCCTGGACCACAGACACGCTTTAACCTGGCTCACAGCCGAACACGGGCCAAGGTGGAGATGACCATAGGGATCCTCAAGTCTAGGTTTCATTGTCTGCGTGGGCTCCGGGTCAGTCCAGAGAGGGCATGCGACATCATAGTGGCTTGTGTTGTGCTTCACAACATTGCCCCTATAAGAGGAGAGAGCCACCCTCCTTGTATTGAAGAGGATGGCCCAGAGGAACCCCTACAGATTTTTCCATACAACAGAGATGGAAGACTTTTGAGAGACAGGATTTCTCAGAATTACTTTTATTAAATTGTGTGCACTGGTCTGCGGTGTGGTTGATTTCTTTATTTCCTGAAAACAATGAAAGTGAAATAAAATGTGTTTTTTGTATTACATTGCTTTATATTTTTATCCGGAGGATATCGCGCATTAGTCGAGGTACGGCTGCAATTCTTGAGAGACGACCTACCAAAAATTATTGCAGGGACGCGAGCACGAATCCCGCTCAAGGCACATTGCCGAATGGAAAAAAAAAACTTTCTCTTCAACGAACGGTGCTTTGAATCCTACATTGCAGTTGTAGTTTGTTTATTTTTCTTTTTTGATTAAACGAAAACTGTTTAGTGTATGATTTGTCAAGGAACACACAGACAACAAGCAAAGTTAAAAATCACACTTAAACAAACTACCTGCCCATTCTATTGAATCATAATTATAACAAATAATAATGCATTTCACTTCCTTATAAAGTGCCTTTACTATATCGTCTGAGAAGGCTGCACAGATAATCAAGAAGGATAAAATAAAAATGAAAGCACAATAAGATTTAATAAATAATAGTGCACAGCTTTGTGTTTGTATATATTTATAACATTTGGGAACTAATATATTCTAGTTGATGCTGACAATTAATTTGAAGTAGGTAAAATTAAATATTTGGAAATATTGCAAAGTAAACAGTAAACAGCATACACAGCACTTATATATATATATATACTAGCAAAATACCAGCCTTGAGGAGAAGTGTGTTAAAGAAGCAATGAAAAGAAAAGGAAACATTTTGAAAATAACGTAACCTGATTGTCAATGTAATTGTTTTGTCACTGTTGTGAGTGATGAGTGTTGTTGTCATATATATATATATATATATATTTTTACACACACACATAAACATATATATATATACATATCTATACATATACACATATATACATACATATATATCTACATATATACACACACATATATACACACACATACATACATACACACACATATATATAAACATATATATATACATATACATACATATCTACATATATACACACACAGCTATTTTGTATCAGTGCAATACGCTGTTTGTTAAAACGGTTGACTCCCGCTCTTACGTGCAATAACAAATCAAATCATTCAGTTGTCTTTGCTCATATGTCATTTTAGAGCTGGACGCCTGGCATCTTTTTGGCCACAAGTTCGTTTATGTTTGGTGTGAGGTTCTGTGTTGTGGAGATTCTCAGGATGGATTGCAGGTGCTCATCAGTGAGGCGACTCCTGTGTGCTGTTTTGTTAGTCTTTATCACTGAGAAGAGCTTCTCACACAGATATGTGCTACCAAACATGCACAAGGTTCGAGCCGCATGTAGACGGACTTTTTTTGTTCTTCAAAGTCACCAAAGCGCCGTGCAAACTCAGTGCGCAATAACTCTAGCTTCGCAATAACTTGCAGCATCATAAGGTAGACTTGATTAACGCGGTAAGTTTTCGGCAAGGCAGCTGAAGCGCTGCATTATGGGATCTGTAGTTTATTGTGTTACCAGCGCTTCATATACCGGGCCATTAATAACAATAATACAGTATATAAAATGATCTCGCGGGCGGATATAATTACACGCCGGGCTGGATGTGGCCCGCGGCCCTTGAGTTTGACACATATGGACTAAATAGAACTTGAAAAGATATATTTCTTCAAATGTGATCGCGCAATTCAGATAGAGTTGACACGCACTACAGCCTGCATGCCTCAATGAGTCATCCTCCCCTCGCTCTTACTTTTTTACCGTTCATCTAATGAATACACTGAGTATGTCTTTACCAAAACAATCATTGATGGCGAATAAAGTATCCATTATTCGAGTATGTAGATCGGGATATATACATATATATATACCCGCGTATCGCAGCGGAGAAGTAGTGTGTTAAAAAAGGTAGAAAAGAAAAGGGAACATTTTAAAAATAACGTAACATGACTGTCAATATACAGTATTTGTTTTGTGAGTGTTACTGAGTGTTGCTGTCATCAAGGATTTGATTATCATTATTTCTTTCAATCAGGTTCGTATTTGTAGGATGTGTTGTGTTCAAGTTACATTCCGTGTTTGTCAATCGTTGTAAAGATGACAGGTTTCATTCATCGATTCGTTTCTTACTGCATCAATAAACAGCTCGTCTTCTTCTTTATCTGAGACCTGACACACTGCATGCACGGGTTTTTACACTGTCTTCCTTTAGCGGGACATTGACTTTTTCCAACGTGTGCTTTGTTTCCGCAGTAGCTGGATTTATGAATATGCTTGTAAGTATCAGACGCTTCATATTTTTTGCTGCCTTTTCAATTGTGTAATTCGTTTTTTTTTCAGCACTCTTTGGAACTGTTGCTTTTTATCTGTGCACTGCGTCCGTTCACGTGAGCCACTCGATGTATATGTATCGAAGTTTCCCAGCTGTGCTGGTGCCATCTCGTGCTATGTCCATAGCTTTATTTAATGTTACCTTAGTCCTGGCACTTAAAACTTTCTCTCGCAGTTTCGCTGAGTTTGTGTCAAACACCACCCTGACCATCTCATCTTCCTCTCCATAAGCACAGTCCTACACCCGTGAATATTTACCCGTGGCAGTTTGCTATTGGATTGCCGCTGACAGACGGCCTTATATGGGCAGGCACTAAATTACAAATGCCAGCGGCAGCCTGTCTATGAACTTAATTTAAAGTGTAGGTTTACATCGTGCTTTGTTTCCGAAGTAGCAGAACTCATGAATATGGTTGTATATGTCACTCGCTCGCTTCTTATTGTTTCGCTGCCTTCTCAATTATATAATGCATGTTTTCTTCAGCGCTTTTTTGAGGTCTTCCTGGTTTTCTATGTACTGCGTGATTACGTGGGAGGCGTGATGATGTCACACGAAACTCCGCCCCCACGGCGTTGAAGCTCATCTCCATTACAGTAAATGGAGAAAAACTGCTTCCAGTTATGACCATTACGCGTAGAATTTCGATATAAAACCTGCCCAACTTTTGTAAGGAAGCTGTAAGGAATGAACCTGCCAAATTTCAGCCTTCCACCCACACGGGAAGTTGGAGAATTAGTGATGAGTCAGTGAGTGAGTGAGTCAGTGAGTGAGTGAGGGCTTTGCCTTTTATTATATAGATATATATAGCATTGTCTGAGTATTAAAGGTGTAGGTCTACTTTATAAGCATAATTTAGAACATCAATGTTAATATAGAGTATTATTATTATTCTATATTGGCCTTGATATGAACGATTTGTGAAATTAGTGTTAAGTATTAAAAAAAAGCATACCGGTCTCTTGTTTTTACAGGTACATATATACACAGTGTATATATAATTTTACTGCAGTAATTCATTGGTCTTTATATACCAGAAAGACTTTCCAAGAGTCTTTTGTAGGAAATATGTACACATAGTTGATTTATCATTTTCAGATAAAAATGAACTCGCCCAAACAATTCAGTTTAAAGTTTTTAAATTGGCAAAGATAAAGTCAAGAAAAAAAAATTTTCACTTTCTATGATTTGTATTTTTATAATTATAGAGCACTTCATATTATTTTTAAAGCTCACTATGTAAAATTTAACTGATTATACAATTCAATGTTTATTATATTTATAGATTATTATACCTGTCTTTACACTTGTTGCATAAATATTTAATAAATGTAATAAACTTAACCAAGAATGTTTAAAAAATCATTCAAAAAGTGCAGGTAAATGTAATTATATCTGCACAAACTGACATTCTTGAAGTAGGTAAAAATAAATATTTGGAAATATTGCAATATTGCAGAGGGAAATGTTTATATACTTAGTGCAAAATATCTATATGTGTTCTAGTAAACAAGCATAATTAACTATATATATATATCTATAATATGTATGCTATTCTACAGCATGATATATAATTAACTACATATATAAATATATAATTAACTATATATATCTATAATATATATGCTATTCTACTGCATGATATATATATCTATATATATATATATATATATATATATATATATATATATATATATATATACACTCAGCAAAAAAGAAACGTCCTCTGACTTTCAACTGTTTTTACTTTCAGTAAACTTAATGTGTAATTATTTGTATGAACATTAAAAGAGTCAACACCATAAGACATAAACTAAAAATGTTTCACAATGTGTCCCTGAATGAAGGGAGGCTCAAAATAAAAAGTACCAGTCAGTATCTGGTGTGGCCACCAGCTGCTTGAAGTACTGCAGTGCATCTCCTCTTCATGGACTAGACCAGATTTGTCAGTTCTTGCTGTGAGATGTTACCCCACTCTTCCACCAAGGCACCTGCAAGTTCCTGGACATTTCTGGGGGGAATGGCCCTAGCCCTCACCCTGCGATCCAACAGGTCCCAGACGTGCTCAATGGGATTGAGATCCGGGCTCTTCCACTGCGAGGATGATCAGCTGTCCTTCCTGTCTCCCTGTAGCGCTATCTTAGGTGTCTCACAGTGCGGACATGGCAATTTATTGCCCTAGCCACATCAGCAGTCCTCATGCCTCCCTGCAGCATGCCTAATGCACGTTCACGCAGATGAGCAGGGACCCTGGGCATCTTTCACAGTCGGTAGACAAGTCTCTTTAGTGTCCTGGATTTTTAGAACTGTGACCTTAAATGCCTACTTTCTGTAAGCTGTTAAGGTCTTAACGACCATTCCACAGGTGCATGTTAATTAATTGATTATGGTTAATTGAACATGCATGGAAAACATTGTTTAAACCCTTTACAATGAAGATCTGTAAAGTTATTTGGATTTTTAAAACATTATTGTTGAAATACACAGTCCTGAAAAGGGACGTTTCTTTTTTTGCTGAGTATATATATATATATATATATATATATATATATATATATATATATATAATATATATATATATAATATTAATATATATATATATAATTAACTATATATATCTATAATATGTATGCTATTCTATGGCATGATATATAATTAACTATATATATAATATATATGTATATATATATATATATAACTATATATATCTATAATATGCATGCTATTTTACAGCATGTATATCTATAATATATATGCAATTCTACAGCATGAGTAGAATCATCAGAGTATTAAAGGTGTAGGTCTGCTTTATAAGAATAATTTAGTGTTAAGTATTAAAAAAAAAGCATACCAATCTTTTGTTTTTACAGGTACATATATATTTATATACCAGAAAGACTTCCCAAGGGTCTTTTGTAGAAAATATGTACACATAGTTGATTTTCTCTATGATTTGTATTTTTATAATTAATGAGCACTTCATATTATTTTTAAAGCTCACTCTGTAAAATTAAACTATGATTATACAATTCAATGTTTATTATACTGTATTTATACATTATTATATCTGTCTTTACACGTGTTGCACAAATATTTAGTAAATGTAATAAACTTAACCAAGAATGTTTAAAAAAATCATTCAGAACATGTGTAGGTGAACGTAAATATATCTGCACAAACCGACACTAGTGAGTAACATTTTTAGACAGTTCAAAAAGCAACGCAAATCGCAAAGCGTCTCTGTGTGCCGATTCGAACAAGCTTTTGCAGAATACATTAACTGACAAGAGGTTGGCCCGCCCTCTCCGAGTTTTGGTAGTCGTGATTCGTCAATTCTTGGTAGCAGAGCGAGCCGTCATTGGCCAATTCTTGGTAGCCGAAACGGGGCGCGATTGGTCAATTCCTGGTAGCCGATACGGGCCGCGATTGGCCCGTGCTTTCAATTCTTGGTAGAATCTTGGTAGCGGAGAGCGATCCGATTGGTTCTCGCTATGGCGAGAGGCTGAGAGACTCGCCGCAGATCAGTCACCGGCACACAGACACACACGGTACACTCCAAGGTGAGCAGTGCATGGATCATGGTCGGCATTAAAGATCATCTTGAGTGCTGAGGCAACAAAAAGCAGCGGTATAAACAGATCTGGACCTGCTGTTGAAAAAGCATTTGCTTTTAACAGCAGCATCCCTCCCTCGTGAACACATCTTTACCGTCCAAACAGGAGATCAGTACGAAGTTTTTTAGTCACAGCACAGTGCAATAATAAAACATTTCCTGAAACATGTAGTTCTCCAGTCTGTATCATTCCTAAGCAATCTTCCAGTAATAGAGGCGCAATCCCAGTTACTAACACATTTACCGTGTAGAAAACACTCAAAGTAAGAACACATTCCACCTTATCAATTTAATTTTTAAAATTTAAACCGCTAAACCCGCCATCAACAACTACAAAAACAGTTGAAATCGTTACTCAAATAATTATTTTTGTTATAGACATAAAAAAAGATGCACATTTCCATTTGATATATCTTTACTAGTGTTCTCGCCTTACTCACTCCCGGTCCACATTGGAATTTGCTGTTTAATGAAAAAAAATATATATCAGACTCTTTTGGGACATAATTCACAGTGGGTGGACGTAGGAACCGAACCCACGTATGCATTATCATGAAGCAGTAACGCTACCACTACACCACTATTATTTTCAGCCAAGTGGTGTATAATGTTTGTTTTTGAATGTATGTATGTACTGAAGACGAAAACAATTATATATAGATGTATACTATATGACATACTGTACGTTCATGTTGCATGAAAACATTGCATGAGGCAAAGAATGGATATTTATGCGAGTATTACAGTGAGAGATGTGTCATCACCCGTATTGCTAAAGCTCTTATTTGCAGCATTATGCATTCAACAAGTCGGCGTTTGTATGATGTATAATTTATAATTAAATTTTTTGCCACAAAGTATTATGGGGCACAATCATGTAACATGTATTGATCATCTACAAACATTAATTTCAATGGGAATTCTGTTGAGTTTTTTAACTCTGTTGATGCCATATGTACAGTATTTCAAACGGGAGCTCGATGAATAAATAATGAGTCGAAGCTTTGCTCAGACATGTGTAGTACTGAGATTGCGTCATGACGGGCTTCGAATGGGCTCCGAAGCCTCAGACATGCGTAGTACTGAGATCATGATGGGGCTCCGAAGCCTCAGACATGCGTAGTACTGAGATTGCGTCATGACGGGCTTCGAACGGGGTTCTCCAAGTAGATATTACTGCAGACCAGAGTAAAATGGGTGTGAATACCATTTTCGACTTCGGCCAATCATATAATAAATTTGTGCACGTCAGTCACTGATCATCCAATCACGAATTTAAACATCGCGATCAATCACCGTTTTATTCAACAATTGGTGTTATTTGTCATTCATGGGCCACTTTAGCCAATTGCCTTATGGATACGTAAAAAGAAAGGTGGGAGTAATTTATAAAGGTGGACGTGTAAGATAGTTTCCAAAGGTGAACGGTCAAAATAAACTGACTGTAAGAGACGGAGTGTATATTCATAAAATACCTCTGCGACTATAGTCTACTAGTGTCAGTTTCTTACACTATAGCACTTTGTCGAGTGCATTATTAAGACTGCAGTGTATTTTTACCACAGTCATTTATGAAGTAGCAGTTCTGAAAAAATAATACAAGTTTGCGTTTGAGATATTTATCGTTACAGAACAATGTCTGAAGAAAATATAAATGAACATAACAATACAAATTTGTGTCCGCCTAATTTTAATGGATTGACATACACTTAAGTGTGGGCTCTACTTGATTAAATCAGTCAGATTACAACAAATGTTTGACTGTTGTTGTTTACTCGAATGTCCAAATGAAATAGCCGCATACATTTAATGGGTCACCTTAATGACCTTAAAGGCTATGAACGTATTACAATTTTAAACATTGAATAAACTGTCAGAGTTCCTAATATTCCATTGTAGCCCCTTCTTGCCTGCAGATCACCATCTGTTCTTTGTTTGCTGATGTCAGTCAAATATTCTTCGGTCTTCATGTCTGTTCTCAATATACCAGCAGCTCCAGTGAGTTTCTTGCCTGTGGATCTCGTATTTAAGTTTGTTTTTTAGCTGTATTATGATTACAGAGTATTACAAATCACATACTTCACACTCTCATGTTCAGGGAATATAAAACGTTAAGAAAGCTGGCAATAAAATTGTGACTTTAAAGAATCTGTTTGCTGTCTCTATGTTATCATTGTTAAATGTAAGAAACACAGTTGTCATAGTGCTAATAGTCACCTTTCAATTATTATTTTTACAATGAAGTTTACTATGTTAAACGATCTGTGAAGAGCAAATATTATGCCTTCAAAAGAGTAATAATTTTGCAGTTTTTGTGACTGTGCCCCTGTTAATCAGGGTATTCAATTATTTGACTTAATTGAACCTTTATTACGTTTGGGATTTTAAATACTTCTTTAAGATCATCAAATATGTGTTTATTATAATACATAAGTTACATTTAGAGATTAAAACATGACAGATGTTTGTTCATATCTCATTTATCCTCCATTTGACTCCATCAGGTCCTACTGGTGTGCTGAACACGTCAGACTGTCTTTAGTGTCTCTGAGACTGGAGGAGGCCAGGAGTCCAACTGTACAGCGGGCACTGACGAACATCAGCATCACGACTGGTAACAAGATAGAGATGGCAGATATTTGAGCTGGACTTAATCCTTTGTGAGTATCCAAGCAAACAGCATATTAAGAGCACACCAAGTCTGTCTATTCCAGTATGGCCCTGACATAACAACCTGTACAGCTGTAAACGACTCCACGTTACTGGTCATTTAGCACACACTGCACTGAGTCTGTCAAGTCATAGCCATTAAATAATTCAATCTGAACAGCTGGAAATTTATTTTGTCAATGATATTTCTGGTAAGGTATTTTTATATTGTCGTTTCTCATTGGTTTATACTGAAAATCTGGTTTACATCGATGTAGTTTTCAATAGTATGTATTATATTTATTATATTAAAAAATTAAAGGAACACTTTGAAAGCACATGAGATCTTAATGGGAAATAAAATCTTGCTGGCTGTCTCTACTGCTATAGACTGATGTGTTAGGAACAAAAGGATGGCACATCGTTTGTTGGAATGAAAATGATGAACCTACAGAGGGCTGAATTCAAACTCACCCTGGAAATCAAAGGTAAAAAATGATGCAGCAGGCAGGCGAGTCCATTTTGCTGAAATTTCATTGCAGCAACTCCAAATAGCACTCAATAACCCCCATTTGCTTGTGTGCATGCCTGACAATATTGGGGACATGCTGCTAATGAGATGAAGGATGGCGTCCTGGGGGAACTCCTCCCAGATCTGGACCAAGGCATCTTTGAGCTCCTGGGCAGTCTGAGGTGCAACCTGGTGTCGTTGGATGGACTGAAACATAATGTCCCACCCAGAGGTGTTCTTGGGGCAGTCAATGGGATCAATTCCTTCATCCTCTGACCGCATGAGGCCGGCCATTGTGGTGCACCAGGAGGAACTACACCAGCATAGGGTCCGACAATGGGTCCAAGGATTTCACCCAGATACCTAATGGCAGTCAAGGTGCCCACTGTTGTCTAATCTGTAGAGGTCTGTGTGTCCCTCCATGGATATGCCTCCATAGACCATCACTGACCCACAACCAAACCGGTTATGCTGAACTATGCCATAGGCAGAATAACATTCTCCATTGCTTCTCCAGACCCTTTCACATCTGACACATATGCTCAGGGTGAACCTGCTCTCATCTGTGAAAAGCACAGGGTGCCAACCAGTGGTAGACCTGCCAATTCTGGTATTCTATGGCAAATGCCAATCGAGCTCCATGGTGCTCACTAGAGGACGTCGGGCCAAGTTCAGGCCACCCTCCTCAATTCTGTTTGTGATTGTTTGGTCAGAGACATTCACATCATTGTCCTGCCTGCTGGTGGTCATTCTATAGGCTCTGGCAGTGCTCATCCTGTTCCTCCTTGGCTAAAGAAGCAGAAACTTGCGAGTCCTGCTGATGGGTTAATGACCTTCTACGAGGGGCCCTGTCCAGCTCTCCTGAAGTAACTGCCTGCCTGTCTCCAGGAATCTCCTCCATGCCCTTGAGACTGTGCTGGGAGACACAGCAAACCTTCTGGCAATGGTACCTGTTGATGTGCCATCCTGGAGACGTTGGACTACCTGTGCCAGCTCTGTAGGGTCCAGGTATGGCCTCATGCCACCAATAGCGACACTGACTGTAGCCAAATGCAAAACGAGTGACAAAACAGATGAGGAGGGAAAAATGTCAGTGGCCCCCCTCCACCTGTTAAACCATTCATTCCTGGTTTGGGGCTTGTCTCATTGTTGCCCCCCCTCTAGTGCCCCAAAGCAGCTGAAACTTATAAACAAACCCCACTGCTACTTCAATGACCAGATCAACAGCCCACAAGTGTCACTGACTTGATGCTGTACTCTCATTAAAAAGGGTTCCTTTCATTTTTTGAGAATATATATATACCTGTATATATACATACACACACACACACACATTATATATATATATATATATATATATATATATATATATATATATATATATATATATATATATATATATATATATATATATATATATATATATATATATAATTTCAAGACCTTAGAACAACAATACAAGTGAAGGCTCTGGTCATATCTATCAGTTCTAACAGTGTTAATACGCAAGGTGATTGGACCAGCACCACTTAAACAGAACACTCAGTATTATCACTACCAAAAACAAGATTTTATTAATAATTATTCAATATAAATTGTGCAACAATTTCAAGAAATATAATTATCAATGATTGGTCAGTTGAATTGAAATAAAGAATGCACAAAGATTAAATTTAACAAACAGACTTATCAAGGAATATACTGAAGTATTAAAACAACAGCATGCCTGCTTCTATATATTATATATAAATAAAACAACAATGTAAAATGCATAAAAACCGTACAAAGCAGTTAAAACAACAAAAGAAAAAATCCAGATGACATCAATTGTCTAAAAACAGACAAGCAATTTTAAATATACAGAACTTAATTAACAATCTTTAACAATAACAGAAAGTGTCCTTTATTATTTACATCAATAGTTACATTAAATATATACAACTCTATTATGCACAGTCATTTTAACACACAGAAATAAAAAAGGCAAAAGAGAAGTAAAGAAAGAGACACATTTATTTGAGTCGGGTTGAGATGTAATCCTGAGTTTAAATGCCTCAGTGGTGCTTTCCTTGTGCTTCCAACTGTTGTACAACAAGTATGTCAAACTCTTCCCTCTCACTAAAAAAAACAAAACAAAAACAACCACACAAATGAACAAATTCTAATCATACCAACCAGAAACACTTGTGCATTTGTCATTTGAAATCACAATTCTTGACCTTGTAAAGTTTAGAATAAATGCTACATATTGCATACTTCTAAATGTAATTTTACCAATACTAAAAATGTACTAATGTATAGTTTAAATGTCACTTTAAACATATATATTCACATTTACATATGTTTAGTTTATATTCTTGTCTAAATTCACAACAACTGTAGGGTATTCTGTTTAACAGAATAATGGCGCTGAAAAGAAAAAGAAAGGACTGTTTATTTTCCACATGACGTACCACTCACTGTATGCTGGTCCATCCATGAACAGATTTTCTGCCTCTGGCAGAGAAATCCTCTCAACTGTCTGTATAACTTTAATAAGAGCCTATCAAAAACACAGAAAAAGAGAGTATGTTACTCATAGACACACTTTCCTTTCTGTACTCATTAGAGATTTACTGAAGGCTAATTAACTTCTGGCATCAGCACATCCAGAATGATGTGAACTCTGTCAATCCTCTCAAAAGGGCCTACAGCTCTTGACAGCACTTCATCCAAGAAGTTGTAGAGGCCATCTATCAGCTCCTCATCTTCTATAGAAGTCATTACCCGGTGACCTTTAGGATTTTCATAATTTAACCATTTGGACAATACCTTACGAGATACAACAGCCTGTTGGACAAGAAAATACAAGTGTTTGGCACTATAAAGTTATCTTAGCTCTTTGCTGCCAGATAGATTACAATACCAAAGTTTTATTTGTCATCTGAACTAAGTTACCAGTAAGTGATCATCTGCTCCATGGTCCTTTATTATGAACTCCAACAACTTCTCATGTTGAGTCCTCCTGTAGGCCCTGCTGATCTCTGCAGCTGCAAAAACCTGAGCCACTTGTTCTTCAGTCAGCCGCCCCATTGCAACCACACAGCCAACCTGCTCTCCAACACTGTGGACACACACAAATAAATACATCAGACTGTCACATGAAGTATCTGTCTTATGCAAGCTGCCTGGTTTTGGTCTGACCAGTTGTGTTTTCTCGGAAAAGTGGACACATTGGAAGACAGTTGAAACTGTGAGGATTACTGTGTGGATCACTACAAAAACTCCTGTTGGATGTGACCTCAATAGCTTTTCTGAATACATCCATTACATCAGAGTATTATGATTGCACCAGTCAGGACACTCTCTAAAGTAATATGCAAGTCACAGAAAAGCTTTGAAGATATTTTTATTCTAATTATCAAAATAACCAATCTAACACGCCCCATGTGACAACGGGTCCCAAAGCTTATGACAATCCTTTATACCATGTTCAATTTTAAGGTTTTTACTCAAGTTGAACCAAGTATCAAACCACAGTGGTAGACTAAGTTCTACATTAATACCTTGGTGTGGCTATATCAGTATATTCCTCAACAAGTTCACTGCTGCCATGATCTTCTTGGTCCTGACTTTTAGACATTAAAATATTGATGCTATTCATTTAAAAGAAAAAAGAGTGCCAGTAAAAGTTTACCTGTATACACCAAAACACACACTGGTGTACTTAAAGTAACACTATATGAACTTATTTAGACATTAAAAATTGTAAAATTCCAAGCTTATTTAAACTGTTTTCCCCAGGTTGGATGTGAGGTGTCACCTTTAATTGTCCACGCATCCCAAAAAGGAGCATCTCCAAAAGCAGGGTACCCACACCGGCACTCAGCAATGGTACACTCAGAACAAGTACCAATATCTGCAAATTATTCTAAGAAGGCACAGGTCATTTGGCACCCACTAAACCAGACCATAGGAGATGGCCACATAAAACTATGAGATAAATTGTTAACAAAACAAAAAGGAAACACTGAATATTTACCACCCATACAAGCTGTTCTCCAGAACAACCAAACATCACCACTTTCTAATGGCAGGCATGTCATCCTAAGATAAAAAGGATATATCACTGAATGCCATGGTTAAAAGTATGTCACATATGAAGAAAGAAATGTATATATCAGCATCTTTAAAGGACTTACAGCAGTAAAATCAAAGGGTTCCTCCAAGGTCAGATAGATAAAGTGCATACTAACAGAGAACAAGAGAAAAAGTACTGAAATCACACACAATCTAAACACAAATGAAAGGTTACATAAAGCCTATAATTAATAATTAAATACCATCAACATGTAAATTCCAGAGTCTACTGAACTAGTAGGCTGCTTTGGGATGTCCTATGAAAACTAGGAAGGAAAAAAAACACATGTGAAAGTCCAAAACTACAAGTGAAATTACAAGTTTAACAAATGGTTTTATGCAATTTACCTTATTTTTCATTAATATCTAATTGTCAGCTGATATTCTTGTTGCAAGTTTGCTGAAAGGAAAAAAATATATAAATGTCACATGCAATTACATTGAAAAGATCCTGTGTACATCACAACTGTCAGTCTGAGTCATTATCAATAACTAACTAATTATCAATACAGAAAAATTAATTCATTGATAAACTGGTTTAAAGATTACTCAGCCTGAGTTAATGGGAAAAGTGGGATACACGTAGCTCCGTAGGAAACTGCTGTTCTGCGGTGATCTCGCAAGTGTTCATCTGCTTGTACAGTATATACGAGCGTGAAGAATACAGTCGTGGATGACAGAAAGGGCACAAAAACACATCTGAAGATTGATGTACGGACGGAATGTCTGTGGTATTTTTGATCGTGATATGATCCTGTTTAAAAATGTAAAATAACATTACAGCGTTTTAGTAGAACATCTCACAAATGTAAATACATAGTTAATAGGGAACCAAACTACTGGCGGTGATCTACTGAGAAGGGTCTGGCTGCAGCCTGCAATACCTAGGAATTTAGACACGAAACGCCCTTCATATCACGGAACGCCCCCCAGCACTAGTCACGGAACGCCCTCTGATGTCAGTTTCGAGACGTCATCATTGTTTTTGTCGGAGTCCGGAGGAATGGTGGACTTAGAATATATCTTTCTGAAAGATTTTTCGAGGAAAGAAGAAGAGTTTGTGTTGGAAATTAAGATGGCAGTGAGTTTGTTGCAAGTTGTACTAGTATTAGGTAATATTATACTTTACTGCTAGGGTACGAATTATACCACAGTGTAATAAAGATGTTGAATCAACTTTCAGGTTCCGTGGAGTACTAAGAAAGTATTAACAGTTAAACAACAAACAGGATGATTTGTGTAGCTAATTGTTACAGGGCTAATCGGAATACTCGATTCTGAGTAGTAAATCGACGGATTCAGCAGTCAATAATTTTTTATAACAATTGTTATAATATGCAATTGACCGTTGTTGAGTATAATTAACCATAGCGCAGTGTAACGGACTGTAATCAAATATAAGTGACCGTGATTAAGTACTTATAATTGCCAGAATATCATTCACCATTTGTCCTGTATATCACGTATATGCAAGTTAATCAGAAGCAAAACCAGTAACCAGTAACCTGGTATTTTAGATATCAAAATATATTTCAGAAAGACAATACAGAGAGATTGAGCCATTATAAGGTAATGTTCCACAGAAAGCTTACTTTTCTAAGACAAACACAGTTAATAGTGGATATACTTGTTTTTCAATTATAGTAATGTTGGTAGTCTGAAGTTTGAATATACTTAGGTCCCTTTAGATGATCTTTTTTCATAGGTCTGTATATATATTTACAGTACATAACTGAACATTTTAATAAGTAGCTACAAACAAAGGGCAAGTGTGAATACAATATTCAATTTCCTTCAGTTCAAGAAAGTTCAAATTAGATTGTAGACAATAATGAGGAAAAGAACAGCCAGGATAGAATCATGTTGTTGTTGTTATTATTATTATTATTATCTATACTAATAAAAGGCAAAGCCCTCACTCACTCACTCACTCACTCACTGACTCACTCTCTCACTGACTCATCACTAATTCTCCAACTTCCCGTGTGGGTGGAAGGCTGAAATTTGGCAGGTTCATTCCTTACAGCTTCCTTACAAAAGTTGGGCAGGTTTTATATCGAAATTCTACGCGTAATGGTCATAACTGGAAGCAGTTTTTCTCCATTTACTGTAATGGAGATGAGCTTCAACGCCGTGGGGGAGTTTCGTGTGACATCATCACGCCTCCCGTAATCACGCAGTACATAGAAAACCAGGAAGACCTCAAAAAAGCGCTGAAGAAAACATGCATTATATAATTGAGAAGGCAGCGAAACAATAAGAAGCGAGCGAGTGACATATACAACCATATTCATGAGTTCTGCTACTTCGGAAACAAAGCACGATGTAAACCTACACTTTAAATTAAGTTCATAGACAGGCTGCGCTGGCGTTTGTAATTTAGTGCCTGCCCATATAAGGCCGCCCGTCAGCGGCAATCAATAGCAAACTGCCACGGGTAAATATTCACGGGTGAAGGACTGTGCTTATGGAGAGGAAGATGAGATGGTCAGGGTGGTGTTTGACACAAACTCAGCGAAACTGCGAGAGAAAGTTTTAAGTGCCAGGACTAAGGTAACATTAAATACAGCCATGGACATAGCACGAGATGGCACCAGCACAGCTGGGAACCTTCGATGCATGTACCCCGAGTGGCTCACGTGAACTGACGCAGTGCACAGATAAAAGCAACAGTTCCAAAAGCTGAACAAAACCGAATTACACAATTGAAAAGGCAGCAAAAATATGAAGCGTCTCATACATACAAGCATATTCATAAATCCAACTACTGCGGAAACAAAGCACACGTTGGAAAAAGTCAATGTCCGCTAAAGGAAGACAGTGTAAAAAACCCGTGCATGCAGTGTGTCAGGTCTCAGATAAAGAAGAAGGCGAGCTGTTTATTGATGCAGTAAGAAGCGAATCGATGAATGAAACCTGTCATCTTTACAGCGATTGACAAACACGGAATGTAACTTGAACACAACACATCCTACAAATACGAACCTGATTGAAAGAAATAATGATAATCAAATCCTTGATGACAGCAACACTCAGTAACACTCACAAAACAAATACTGTATATTGACAGTCATGTTACGTTATTTTTAAAATGTTCCCTTTTCTTTTCTAGCTTTTTAACACACTACTTCTCGCTGCGATACGCGGGTATATATATATGTATATATATATACCCGATCTACATACTCGAATAATGGATACTTTATTAGCCATCAATGATTGTTTTGGTAAAGCCATACTCAGTGTATTCATTAGATGAGCGGTAAAAAGTAAGGCGAGGGAGGATGACTTATTGAGGCATGCAGGCTGTAGTGCGTCAACTCTATCTGAATTGCGATCACATTTGAAAAAATATATCTTTTCAAGTTCTATTTAGTCCATATGTGTCAAACTCAAGGGCGCGGGCCACATCCGGCCAGTGTAATTATATCCGGCCCGAGATCATTTTATATACTGTATTATTGTTATTAAAGCCGGGTATATGAAGCGCTGGTAACACAATAAACTACAGATCCCATAATGCAGCGCTTCAGCTGCCTTGCCGAACACTTACGCGTTAATCAAGTCTACCTTATGATGCTGCAAGTTATTGCGAAGCTAGCTCACACGATGCTGAAGAGAAAAGTTGATTCTGAAAATAGAGCCTTTAAAACCGATGGGAGGCTGAGTATATGTTTACTGAACCCGTGTGTCTCATTTGTGGAGCTAATGTGGCTGTAATTACAGAATTTAATCTAAGGCGGCACTATGAGACAAAACATCAGGGTAACCTGAAAGACCTGAATGCAATGCAGAAGATACAGAAAGCAGAAGAATTAAATAAGAATCTGACACTTCAGCGGACGTTTTACCCGTGCACAATCACAAAGTGATTTCAAGTGAAGCTGCTTTTATGGGAGACACAAAACCACTTGCCCCACTTTCCCTGTTGCCAAGTAATGTTAAACCAAGTCGTCACTACGGTGTTCCCAAATCGCACTTTGCTGATAAACTGGCGCACTGAGTTTGCACGGCGCTTTGGTGACTTTGAAGAACAAAAAGTCCGTCTACATGCGGCTCGAACCTTGTGCATGTTTGGTAGCACATATCTGTGTGAGAAGCTCTTCTCAGTGATAAAGACTAACAAAACAGCACACAGGAGTCGCCTCACTGATGAGCACCTGCAATCCATCCTGAGAATCTCCACAACACAGAACCTCACACCAAACAGAAACGAACCTGTTGCCAAAAAAGATGCCAGGCGTCCAGCTCTAAAATGACATATGAGCAAAGACAACTGAATGATTTGATTTGTTATTGCTGAAAGGAACACATTTTATTTATATTTCCAGGTTTTGTTATGCAGCATGTTCATATTTGAATTTGTATAATTTTGACAGGATATATTTTTATGGAGAGCAAAATCTTTTGGGATATTTAAAATCTAAGTTTATTTTTATATAAAATTACATAAGAGTAAAGAAATTTGAATGTTTGTTCTTTTAATGTTTACTTTATTTCTAACTTGTATAATTTAGACAGGATATATTTTTATGGACAGCAAAATATTATAAGTTGTTTAAGGTTTGAGTTGATTTATTCAGGAATAATATTCCTGTCTGTTTTACCATTCCTACCAAAGATATTTCTGTCGACTAAATAAAAATTCCTTCTATTTAAAATTTAAATAGAACTTGAACAAATCGATAGTTCATAATATCCGCAGACTTGCGTAAAAGCGGGTGTCATCCGTTTTAACAAACAGCGTATTGCACTGATCTGAAATAGCTGTGTGTGTATATATGTAGATATGTATGTATATGTATATATATGTTTATATATGTGTGTGTGTATGTATATATGTATATGTATAGATATGTATATATATATGTTTGTGTGTGTGTGTAAATATATATATATATATATATATATATATATATATATATATATATATATGACAACAACACTCATCACTCACAACAGTGACAAAACAATTACATTGACAATCATGTTACGTTATTTTCAAAATGTTTCCTTTTCTTTTCATTGCTTCTTTAACACACTACTTCTCGCTGCAAAGCTTGGGTATTTTGCTATCTATACTAATAAAGGCAAAGCCCTCACTCACTCACTGACTCATCACTAATTCTCCAACTTCCCGTGTGGGTGGAAGGCTGAAATTTGGCAGGTTCATTCCTTACAGCTTCCTTACAAAAGTTGGGCAGGTTTTATATCGAAATTCTACGCGTAATGGTCATAACTGGAAGCTGTTTTCTCCATTTACTGTAATGGAGATGAGCTTGAACGCCGTGGGGCGGAGTTTCGTCTGACATCATCACGCCTCCCACGTAATCACGCGTACATAGAAAACCAGGAAGACCTCAAAAGCGCTGAAGAAAACATGCATTATATAATTGAGAAGGCAGCGAAACAATAAGAAGCGGCGAGTGACATATACAACCATATTCATGAGTTCTGCTACTTGAAACAAAGCACGATGTAAACCTACACTTTAAATTAAGTTCATAGACAGGCTGCGCTGGCGTTTGTAATTTAGTGCCTGCCCATATAAGGCCGTCCGTCAGCGGCAATCCAATAGCAAACTCCACTAAATATTCACGGGTGAAGGACTGTGTTTATGGAGAGGAAGATGAGATGGTCAGGGTGGTGTTTGACACAAACTCAGCGAAACTGCGAGAGAAAGTTTTAAGTGCCAGGACTAAGGTAACATTAAATACAGCCACGGACATAGCGAGATGGCACCAGCACAGCTGGGAACCCGATGCATGTACACCGGCGGCTCACGTGAACTGGCGCAGTGCAGAGATAAAGGCAACAGTTCCAAAGAGCTGAACAAAACCGAATTACACAATTGAAAGGCAGCAAAAATATGAAGCGTCTGATAAGCATATTCATAAATCCAGCTACTGCGGAAACAAAGCACACGGTGGAAAAAGTCAATGTCCTGCTAAACGAAGACAGTGTAAAAAAAACCCGTGCATGCAGTGTGTCAGGTCTCAGATAAAGAAGAAGGCGAGCTGTTTATTGATGCAGTAAGAAGCGAATCGATGAAAGAAACCTGTCATCTTTACAGCGATTGACAAACACGGAATGTAACTTGAACACAACACATCCTACAAATACGAGCCTGATTGAAAGAAATAATGATAATCAAATCCTTGATGACAGCAACACTCAGTAACACTCACAAAACAAATACTGTATATTGACAGTCATGTTACGTTATTTTTAAAATGTTCCCTTTTCTTTTCTAGCTTTTTTAACACACTACTTCTCCGCTGCGATACGCGGGTATATATATATGTATATATATTCCGATCTACATACTCGAATAATGGATACTTTATTCGCCATCAATGATTGTTTTGGTAAAGCCATACTCAGTGTATTCATTAGATGAGCGGTAAAAAGTAAGAGCGAGGGAGGATGCAGGCTGTAGTGGCGTCAACTCTATCTGAATTGCGCGATCACATTTCAAAAAATATATCTTTTCAAGTTCTATTTAGTCCATATTTGTCAAACTCAAGGGCCACGGGCCACATCCGGCCCGGCGTGTAATTATATCCGGCCCGCGAGATCATTTTATATACTGTATTATTGTTATTAATGGCCCAGGTATATGAAGCGCTGGTAACACAATAAACTACAGATCCCATAATGCAGCGCTTCAGCTGCCTTGCGGACACTTACGCGTTAATCAAGTCTAGCTTATGATGCTGCAAGTTATTGCGAAGCTAGCTCACGCGATGCTGAGAGAAAAGTTCATTCTGAAAATAGAGCCTTTAAAACCGATGGGAGGCTGAGTATATGTTTACTGAACCCGTGTGTCTCATTTGTGGAGCTAATGTGGCTGTAATTACAGAATTTAATCTAAGACGGCACTATGAGACAAAACATCAGGGTAACCTGAATGCAATGCAGAAGATACAGAAAGCAGAATAATTAAATAAGAATCTGACACTTCAGCGGACGTTTTTACCCGTGCACAATCACAAAGTGATTTCAAGTGAAGCTGCTTTTATGGGAGACACAAATGCACCAGTGCAACTTTCCCCTCTTTCCCTGTTGCCAAGTAATGTTAAACCAAGTCGTCACTATGGTGTTCCCAAATCGCACTTTGCTGATAAACTGGCGCACTGAGTTTGCACGGCGCTTTGGTGACTTTGAAGAACAAAAAAAGTCCGTCTACATGCGGCTCGAACCTTGTGCATGTTTGGTAGCACATATCTGTGTGAGAAGCTCTTCTCAGTGATAAAGACTAACAAAACAGCACACAGGAGTCGCCTCACTGATGAGCACCTGCAATCCATCCTGAGAATCTCCACAACACAGAACCTCACACCAAACATAAACGAACTTGTTGCCAAAAAAAGATGCCAGGCGTCCAGCTCTAAAATGACATATGAGCAAAGACAACTGAATGATTTGATTTGTTATTGCTGAAAGGAACACATTTTATTTATATTTCCAGGTTTTGTTATGCAGCATGTTCATATTTGAATTTGTATAATTTTGACAGGATATATTTTTATGGAGAGCAAAATCTTTTGGGATATTTAAAATCTAAGTTTATTTTTTATATAAAATTACATAACAGTAAAGAAATTTGAATGTTTGTTCTTTTAATGTTTACTTTATTTCTAACTTGTATAATTTAGACAGGATATATTTTTATGGAGAGCAAAATATTATAAGTTGTTTAAGGTTTGAGTTGATTTATTCAGGAATAATATTCCTGTCTGTTTTACCATTCCTACCAAAGATATTTCTGTCAACTAAATAAAAATTCCTTCTATTTAAAATTTAAATAGAACTTGAACAAATCTGATAGTTCATAATATCCACGCAGACTTGCACGTAAGAGCGGGAGTTATCCATTTTAACAAGCAGCGTATTGCACTGATACTAAATAGCTGTGTGTGTATATATGTAGATATGTATGTATATGTATATATATGTTTATATATGTGTGTGTGTATGTATATATATATATGTATTTGTGTGTATATATGTGTGTGTATGTATGTATGTGTGTATGTATTATTATTATTATTTATTTTATAAAGTTCTTTCAATGATAGTACAGTTTGTTTGAACTCTTAAAACAATATTAAATGTTTCATGCCCACCTCTCCTGCATTCTTCAAAAATACTGCTTTTGAAGTTTTTTTTCAATTGAAATAAAGTGAAGTGATTGTCCTCGTGCATGTTTGTCAGTTTTAAGAACTTTATATCTATTTTATATTCACCAGAGACACATAAGTATATTGAAGACCACAGAGGAACCTACAGTTGTGTTTGGTGCTCAGGAGTTTGCTTGTCTGTTTTGCTATAAAAGATCAGATCATGCAGGCCTCATCAGCCACTTACAGAGCCACAAAAGGACAGTAGTTGTTCATGAAGGTATGTGAAGTGCTCTAGAAGATATCTTGTAACTTGTAAAATTTGATTAATTGACACTTTTAATACAGTTTAATGCAGCTAGATATTCACCTTAACAACATGATTTTATTTGACAAAATAGTATACTGTGTACTTTTTAACCTTTTGAAAAGCTAGCTTTGAATAATTTTAGATTAATTCATGACTGTGTATTAACAATTTTCTCTTTTAAAATATTTAGTAGAATATGACAAAGATCATACTACAAATACTTTAATTTTTCAGAATGTAAGTGTGGAATTACATTGCCTACAATTGACAGGCAACATATAGTATATTTTCATACATTTTTAAAAGCATCATTGACAGAATCTTTAATTAGTTTGTTCTGTTTAAAAGAATAATAGGACAGGATTTGCTTGTTTTAACTCTATTAAATTTAAGGATTATCTGAATTTCTTTCGTTAAGTTTTAAATGTTTAGCAAAATAATTCTGAATATTAACCTTTTTTTTTTCTTTGTACTGTTTCAGGTTTTAAAATATACAAGTGTTCACTGAACTGCCAGGGATCAGGCCATTACCATTGCTGTTATTGTCAGAAAACAGTAGTTCATAAAGATCAGTTCCTCAGGCACTTGTCAGATTGTGGCAAAGGTCCTAAAGTGCTCCCTCTGCCCTCCATGCCCATGGCACCGGTCACCACCCAGCCTCTTCCCTCCATGCCCACAGCACCGGTCACCACCCAGTCTCTGTCCTCTGTGCCCACTGCACCAGTCACCACCCAGTCTCTGCCATCTGAGTTCAAGTTCTTTGTTCTTGATCTTTGTTCAACTGTTCAGTCCCAGCGTTCAAAAGTTGTTCTTTTTTTATATCTTTGTTCATATGTTCAGTTCACTCAGTTTGAACCTCAGCCCAAATCTCCCAAAATTAGCATTTTAGCAGGACTGTTCCTTATTTACTCTGTTATTTCTGTTACCTAGTGATGACTGCTGCCCATTTGAACTATTCTTCTTTAAAAAATTTGATCCTAATAGTTTTCACTAGACGGCACGGTGGTGCAGTGGTAGCGCTGCCCCTGCGTGGAGTTTGCATGTTCTCCCCGTGTCTGCTTGGGTTTATTCCGGGTGCTCCAGTTTCCTCCCACATTCCAAAGACATGCAGGTTAGGTGGATTGGCGATTCTAAATTGGCCCTAGTGTGTGCTTGGTGTGTGGTGTGTGTCCTGCGGTGGGTTGGCACCCTGCCGGGATTGGTTCCTGCCTTGTGCCCTGTGTTGGCTGGGATTGGCTCCAGCAGACCCCGTGACGTGTGTTCAGATTCAGCGGGTTGGAAAATGGATGAATGGATAGTTTTCACTAAGCTATTTTGGAAGAGCTGTGTAAATAACTCGTAATGGCACAGTGGTAAAACATCCTCAAGGTTCTAAAATATTTGTAATAGTGTGCTATGGTCTCATGTGTGAAGCCAAAGTCACTCCCTTTATAAATTATTTGTTCATTTAAAAGTTGCTAGAGATTATATTATCTGATGTTCACTATTTCTCTACCTGTTCTATTACTAATAATTCTACTCTTGTAATCTGAAATGAATATCATTGTCATAAAAGTGATGAAAGGCTCCAGCTACATTTTGGTTAAGTAATTCTTTCTTCTGTGTGATAAAATTATTAATTGGCACATTTTCAGAATTAAATATTATTAATCCAGTTCTACAATGATATTCCATCTGCAAAGTTCATATCAACTTTGTTTTTAATATATATTAATATAATATAAATCAATTTTGACAAAACAAATTTTATCTGTAGGAAAATTGCCTCTAAAATAATGCCAGGTAGCTGGAAAGAACCACAGAAGAAGGTAATGTGAATATAAATGTGTGTTGTTAGTATAAGACAAAAAACACACACAGATATCTCCTTTACTAATCACCTCTTAAATTGGTAGAATCTACCGACACAGATTGACAGCCGGGACTGCTCAGGGTAAGTGGAGGACACTTTGCCAATAGTAAGATGTAAATGTTGATTTAAAATAATATTCTTTTTTATTTTAGTATGCTCTCTACATAGCCACTGGAAGAGCATTTGATTTCAGTCAGGTCAGTGGTTTAAGTGTAATATTTGTTTGAATATTGTGATTTTTTTTATTCATAGAATTTATTGTAATTTCCCGATTTACATTTTTTAGGAAGACATGCCAAAAATTAGAAGATGGTGGTGTCATCTCTTACTTCGCAAAGCCAGCATTAAAGGTGTGTAACTTTTCAAGCTTTTTTTAAGGGAAGAACAGTTATAAGAATTTGTCAGCTTGCAGTATTTCTAATTTTTTTTATCTTCCAGCCAAGACATCGGTCTTTACTTTCCACACGAGAAGAAGGACATTCTGTGCCCCACGGGCAGTGCTTCGTAATTGTCAGTTGAAAAGTTTTATGATACCAGTTTTATATATTAGAACTTCACAAAAAGACTTTGACCAACTGGTCACACAGCAGGTCTCTGGTGAGGCTGTCACTGACTTGTGTCTCTCGTCAGCCCTGTGGTGTGTCAGTGGCTATGGGGCAGAGAATGGTGGTCTTAATAATGAGGGTTTTGTGTGCTTGTGCTCTAACTGATTTATTAAATGGCAATTATTTCTGCTTCCAGCAATTCCAGACAAGATAGGAAAGAGCAAGGACTTTTCTCCCCCATCCTTCTTTTCCATTACTAAAGAATATGAAAATGTTGACTGAATTATTTATGCCAGTACAATCATATTAAGCATATTTATGGTTACATTTAGTTGTTAGCAAATTGTACCTCACAAAGGCACAGTCCTGTCAGGTATGTAGTGAAATGATTCTTATGGCACAGCCAATGCCTTAAAGGTGATGACTTTCTTTTTCCTTTTCAATATCATTCAGAAATCAACCAGTCTAGAATGGAGTGATTGTTTGCTTCAGGTAAACACTTTCCATTATGTATAACTTTTTAGATGTAGCATTTCTATTGTAATATGTTTGGGTGAATGTTTCAGCAGTTTTAAAGCATGCTTACTAAACTGGGAACAATTAAATTACATATTATTTGAAATGATGAATTTGGCCTTCACAAGTGACAATGCTGTGTAATTGGACTCTTTGTCTTTCAGGGACTCACTTCAGTACAATTCCAGTAGGCGTTCAGATTGAACTGAAATGGGTCTTACAGCAATGTATTAGTAAATAAAATGAATGCTTTTTTCACTACAGAGCACTTAGTCATTTTGAATTATTTGTGCACTTTCTGAATGGTTTCTAACTAGACATGACATTCCCTTGAAGATGAACTGCTGTGGTTGTACACTGGAGTTTATTTTTTTCTTTTTCACTCCACCTCATGCCTACAGGCAGTAGAGACAAAAAGCAAGAGAAATCAATTGAGCTAAGCATTCCTATGACATGCTGTGGTCATATTGGTGTGTTCATTTCATAAGCCAATTTGATTGTTCTTTGGTTAAAAGTGGAGTTAATATATTGATATTCCTAATAAAGTACTTGGCAGTTTTTTTTTCTTTTTCATAAAAAAAGTCTTCATTGATCCAAAACATCCTAACTGCTTGTGACTGGCTGGATGCCAACAAAGACCAACTTGTTGGGACAGTCCTCCGGCCAAGAATTCTGGAAATGGACGAGGATGAAGTTACATACACAATTGAAAAATAAGAACAAAGGGGAGACGATGAAGAGACTGAAGAAGTCATGTCCACCTTCTTATTTACTTTTGAATGCCTGAAGGACATGAACTTTTTTCTTGATGAGATACGGGTTAAAAAAAATATTCCCATCAGTTGCTGCTGTTCGACAAATTAGATTTTTGTGTTTTATTTTTTTCATGTGGAAAAACCTACCGTGATGTCATTTTGTTCAGTGGATTTGATCAGTGATTCACTGTAAAGAAAAGTGGGGATGGACTGGCTTTCTGACCTGCTTCAATAGTTCATTGTCTACTGAAATGACCAATGTAATGGATGGAGGACACAGATGGATGTCCCAACTGGGATGGTGTGCTTTATTTCTTTAAAATAAATTCATATTTGAACCTGGATCTTATGTGTGTGTGTGTGTGTGTGTGGTTGTGTGAAGGGTTTGGGTGCTAAAATGCCCCCCACAGGTTACACTCCCCTATGTGGTAATTATAACAGTGTGTTTTGATACATCACTTTAATTTTCAAAACCTAGACTGTTGGCTTGCAAGTTCAAGAAGGGAGTCTAATTAAAAGCAAAAAGTAGTTGGGGGGAAAAAATGTACAGCCCCTGGGACTGAATATGGGAACTACTGTATGAAACAATGCCATGTTACAAATCAGGATTATATATATATATATATATATATATAATGTGTGTGTCCGGACACCACACCAGCTCCATCATTAAAAATGCTGCTGACATCACCATCATAGGCCTGATTACCACCAATGATTAAATGGCTTGCAGACAAGAGGTCTATCTGCTGACTCAGTGGTCCCAGGACAATCTACCTTTCATGGCCAAAATTTAAGGAGCAGGTCATAGACTTCAGAGAATGGATTAAGCTGTGGTTTGTTTTTGTGGGGTGCTGTGGAAATGGTGAGCTTGTTTAAATTTCGTACAGTAACAATCACTGATGAATTGAGGAGGGAACAGCATGGTTTGTCTATTGCCAAGTTCACCAATGCCTTCCTGAGACGTCTTACATGTGCTGTCTGGTGTCCATCTTCACTGGCGGCATCACATCCTGGTAGGGCACACGCTGAGGGTGGTGAAATGCCACAAACTATTACTGGCACCCAGCTGCTTTCTGTCCAGGATATCTAGAAGACATTCTGCTAAGATTATTACACACTCGGCCATCCTGCACAAGTGTTTTTCTTAATCCTCCTTCTGGCAAATAGTAAAGAACCAATGGGCTAAGTATGGCTTGAAAGAAAGTGTTTAGTTAAAGAGTTACTGAACAGCCAATCATAATAAGAAATGTAAGAAAAGACTAGGTATAAATATTTGTAATATACCTGAATATATATATCTACTGTAAATTGTATTCTATATCTTTGTTGTGTTTTATTATATTTTTACTGTTCTGTAGAGGCATGTACAGTAAATAACAATATTATTGTACTGTATGCACAAGACAATAAATACTGTATGTTTAATGATGAGATCACCTCGGGATAATTCCCGCTGAAAGCACACTGTAACTGATCCACTATTTATTATTATTAGTAGTTGTAACAGTTTTGATATTTATAAAATTTTACAAAGACGACGACTCAAAGACAGTTTGAGTTTATGTTGGTATAAGTTGGGTCTTTGCAATCAACTTAAATGTTGCACAAAAAAGGTTTAAGAACAATCACGATTGTCTCAAACTGAAAAGTTAAAAAATGTAAAATTATATAAAATCTACTGGCTGTCACATGCCTTTCAATTGATATGGACATGACATCCAGTATTTCACACATGCAGCTTTTAGTAATGAAAACGTTGATGGATCAAATCAATAAATAAATGACTGTTTCCTAAAATGTTTCCTTGTCAGTTTAAAAACTAATTTTATATGTAGCGCTGTTTTTGAAAACCTTCTAAAAATAATGAAGCTTTATTATTGTTTCACACGTGTATAATTTGCTAGTGGGAATATAAAATACATTTATAGATTGAAAATCTATAGGTATGAGATTCATGAGGCACATTCCGTTTGAAACACTGGATAGTAATAAGATTTGTTACTTTTACTATAATGTAACACCTCAGGGGAAAACGTAATGAACAACCATTCAAAATAGTAAAAAAAAAAAACAAAACATAAAACTGTACTTTATATCGGCGAAGTGTTAGAATCATGAATGAGCTTAGAATGATTTGATAGCATAAGTATGAAACTGGAAGTCATTTATGTTTGCCCAGATAGAAAAATGTTGTAATTTGTACAACTACAGCATCTACAGCATTCTGTACAACGAGCGCGTCAACACTATCTCGCAGAGGGCACGATACGAGTGACGCTGGGAAAGGGCGTTATGATAAATTGCGTCATTACATGCGTGTGTACTATGTTGTGCTCTGAAGGGCGTTCAGTGACTGAACCTATGGGCATTCCGTGATATGGAGGGCGTTCCGTGAGGTATTGCAGTCTGCAGCGTGACTCTGTTGGATCTACTAGCATTCCACAGAGCACCGGAGAGGGGGTGGGTATGGGTGGATGTTCCCCGTGAAACTTGCTTTGCGGTGTTTGAAGAGTTGCCGGCACCGCTGAGTGCCGGACCACTTTAAGCACTGAATATGCATCAATTACTACAGCGAAAATGATTATTAATATAAACGTGAATATAATATATATTAATATTTATACAAACGTACAATCACAACAAAGAAACAAAAAGTTATTTGAAATACACAAAGAAAACTTAGCAATTGCAAATTTCATACGTTTTAACTTAGAAGCAAACTTACTTCCATTATCAGAAATAACAATTCGTTTCGTCGCTGCTTCTTTGGTCTAATAGAGTTTCTTCGCTGTTGCTTCGTCTTTGTCTTCTTTTCTTTAACAGAGCTTCATTGCTTAGTACAGCGCAAGGCTATTTCAAAACAAAATCTATGAGGCGGAACCTCAAAGTGGTACGGATCACTAACTGTGAAAAGATTGGTGCAAGTTACACTTGATAGACAACGTCAAACGTTGGGTGAGTTTTAGATTGTCAAAGCGTGCGCAAGCGTATTGAAAGCCTAACATGCCGTAAAGTGTTCGCGCATGCGTTAAACAGATTGGGCGGCACCGTAAAGTGTGTGATGACGTAGCCTTTCAATACGCACGTGCACGCAGATCGGGCCGTCAACGGGAACCAGGTAGTGACACACACCGCATGCGCTTAATGCAGAAAAACATTTAAAACAAAAAAATCCACTTTACGGCACAGCCCGATCAGTACGGAAGCTTATTCCGGCTTATTTGTGGCGTAACGTTGATGTCCAATGTTCGATCGCCGTAAGAAGCAGCATTGCTGTGCACACCTGATAAGTCCCAATTACGGCGAAACACATGCTGTGTACTCTTTGTATTATTTGGCAGGTATTATATATATATATATATATATATATATAATATGTATATATATATATATATATATTGTAGCAACCCGCAGTCCGCTGGAGTGACGCCTTGTGGGTAAATTATGTAAAATAGTTGTGGGGAATTTATGGGAAATTTATGTGAAAGTTATTGTGTGTAAAGATTAACTAAGTTCGTCATTGTCTTTCCTGTTGTAAATGTTATATGTGTTTGTGCGCAGCCCGGTGGGGTGGGTTGGGATATCGCCGTCGGGGTTGTAAAATGTAAATAGATACGCCGTTAAGAAATGTCGTTTAGTTGTTGACCTTGACAGTGGTTAAGCGGATGAATTTGAGCTTTGCTTTCTGGCTATCTGTGAATAAAGAGATACAACAGGACAGAGTTGTTATTCATTGCTAAGATTTCATCTAAGCAATTAATGCCAAGACACTCGAGTCGTGCGGTGTATGGGACACGAGTGCTCGTTACTTGAAGCTGGGTACAGCTGCGTGCTGCCGAGGCGCTTCGTAGTCGTGCGGTGTATGGGACACAGCCGTGCTTAAAGAGCTGGGTACAGCTGCGTGCCTAATGCTGGCAATCCGCTAGCCGACAGCTTGGAAGAGGTGCAGCGAAATCGGCTTGAAAATCTTCAAGACTTCGACCACGGGTCGCTACATTGGTGTCAGAAGTGGGAGACCAGGCTGTTTAGAAGACGCCGTCATGGAACAGAGTCTTGAAGAAGTAGCGCGTGCCATCTTAGAGAACAGCGTTACGTTAAAGCGCCTGATCAGCAGAGCTGTGCGGAGAAAAGAGGCAGACTGACCTGATGGTGCCAGTGTTCCCCGGACAGTGTTGCAAGCACGGCCAGAGTGGGTCGTCGGCAGCCACCGCGATACCCCAGGTTACCAGTCGGCCGGTCCTCTTCTCTCGGTCACCTGCTAAGCTGCTGCGATACAACGGATTGACGCCCTTAGAGCCCTACCTTGCACAAGTGGACCTGGCCGCGATACACAATGAGTGGAACCGCGAAGAAGCTGCGACACACTTGGCCCTTGCCTTGGAGGGTCCCGCACTACAGGTACTCATTGATCTGACATCAGAAGAGTGTCGTGATCTTCAGGCTCTCACAGCTGCTCTCACCAGTCGCTTTGGACAAAGAATTTCAGCAGAATGCAACAGAGACAAGCTGACTAGCCGACGTCGGCATGAGGGGGAGAGTATAGGAGCCTTTGCCGCTGACGTCAGGGTATTGACACGAAAAGGTTATCCTACCTTCTCGACAACAGTGAGGGAAGAACTCGGACTTCATGCTTTCCTGCGGGGCCTCACACCAGAACGTCTTTGCCAGCATGTCTGTCTATCATCACCCCGAGATTTGAGCGAGGCAATGAGAGAGGCTGAGCGGGTCGAAGACATACTACAGGCGGAGTCACCGGCAAAACGAACACCACGACCGAGTCGATTAACCAGAGCCGTTGAACGAAGGGTGGAAGGGGACCTGTCTGAGGTAGTAGAGGTCAGCCGCGCCCAATCAACATCCCCCCCCGACAGAGACAACGAGTGGACTGCTGTTTTCGATGTGGAGAGCCAGGACACTTTGCCAGGGATTGCCCCGCCCCAAGTCCGTTACCTCGTACAGCATCACCGCAGGGAAACGATATCGGGGTGAGGCCGTGAGGGGGCCCTCGCTCCGTTTTCCAGCACCCCTCAACAAAGACTGCTTCAAAGTTGGGCTGTGGATTTTCCACTGGACTATACCTGGACTGCACTATTGATGGATGGCCATGCAGTGCCTTAATGGACACGGGGTCCACTATTTGTTTGCTGAGAAAAGGAGTGTTGCCCGAAACAGCTAGTCTTCTTCCCGAGGGCTGGACCCCCACACATAGCGAACTACGCACGGTTACGGGTGAACGGACAGTAATGCCCGGAAAGAAACTGTTATCTGTGATGGTAGGGACGAGCCAGACCAACCACGAATTCTGGCTTGCAGATATAAAAGATCCGTGCATTATCGGGTTGGACTTGTTGGCCCGCTGGGGAGCATGTGTTGATGTCTCTAGGGCCGTCCTTTTCTTAAGTAATGAGACTATGCCGCCCCAACCGGGCGGAACCGTCCTGGAAGGGCTGCTGGCTTGGATGTGCCTGAATCCCGCGGCTCACCGGCTCCCGATCGTTGCTCAGGAGATGCAGAGGCTCAAGGGGATCCTCAGGAGAATGTGGCAGCTCAGACCAGTGCTTCCCAACGGTCTTCCTCACGCGACCGCCCATCAGCTGAGACCGTCGCCGCTGTAGAGGAATTGGGCCGTCAGTAGGGAACATCTGAGCGCGACACAGCAGGAGCAACTTCAGCAACTTTGAGAGACTATGTGGACGTTTTGTGGCTCGAGAGGAGGACTGTACTAGGGCAATTTAGTGAAACATCACATAGACACTGGCAATGCCACTCCCATTCGTTTGCGCCCCCACCGATTGCTTCTTGCGAAGCGTCAAGCTGCCGAGGAAATGATTTGTGAGATGGCAGCCAACGACGTCATTGAGCCTTCGGACAGGCCCTGGGCTGCACCAATGGTCATGGTACGGAAGAAAACGGGGGGTTGGCGCCCCTGTGTGGACTTTCGAAGGTTAAACGAAGTCACTCGAAAAGACTCGTACCCACTGCCACGCATCGATGATGCACTGGATTATGTGACTGGATCCTGCTGGTTCAGCACCTTGGACTTGCGCAGTGGGTATTGGCAAGTGGAACTAGCACCAGAGGACCGACACAAAACCGCATTCACCATAGGGCAAGGGTTGTGGCAATTCAAAGTGATGCTGTTTGGGCTGTGTAACGCACCGGCCACTTTTGAAAGACTGATGGAGAGGGTGCTGAAAGACATTCCCCGAACCCGGTGTGTGGTCTATCTGGACGATTTGTTAATCCATGCCAGAGACTTTGATCAGGCTATCCACAACTTACGGGAAGTCTTGGCGGCCATTCAGTAGCGCCGGGTTGCGGTTGAACCCCGCAAAATGTAACCTCCTCTCCCAACAGACTCAGTTTCTGGGACATGTGGTTAGCGGGAGTGGAGTGGCTACCGACCCAACAAAGGTGACTGCCGTGAGCAACTGGCCCCCACCAGCCAACGTCACCGAGCTGCAGAGTTTTCTTGGCTTAGCTTCATACTACCAAAGATTCGTGAAAAACTTTGCAACTATTTGGACGGAGGACTGCGCCGATGCCTTCCAACAACTCAAAGCTGCTCTTACCAGTGCACCTGTCCTGGCATATCCTGACCCCAACCAACCCTTTATTTTGGACACGGACGCCAGTAATGTGGGGGTCGGCGCAGTACTCCCAAAAGGGGGAGACCGGAGAAAGAGTGGTGGCCTACTATAGTTGCAGCCTCAGTCGGCCGGAGAAAAACTACTGTGTTACCTGGCGGGAACTATTGGCAGTGATCTTGGCAGTGCGACACTTCAAGCCTTACCTTTTAGGCACTAAGTTCACGATTCGAACTGACCATGCTAACAGAAGAAACGGATGGAGCAGAGGAACCATTCACCATCGACCAGTTAAGGCAACTACAAGCAGACGACCAAGTGCTGAAGGAGGTAAGGGGCTGGCTGGAGACCCAGGAATGCCCCGATTGGCAAACCGTATCTTCCCAAGGGCGGAACTCAAGTTGTTACATTCGCAGTGGGGCAGCCTGGAGTTGCACGATGGTGTGATCTTCCGAAGATGGCAGGCACCAAGAGGGGGTACTGACCATTTGCAACTTCTGGTTCCCATGGCTTTACGCGCTTGGTCCTCCGTTGGGTTCATGGAGCAGCTGGATCTGGGCACTTTGGGAAATACAAAGACAGTGCGTCGGCTGCGGCAGCGATTCTATTGGCCCGGATGTCGACAAGATGCGGAGATGCTCGCCCACTGCTGTGGCGTTTGCGGCGCAGAAAGGACCTGGACAACGCTCTCACGCGCCACTACAACAGTATCTCGCCGGGGCTCCCATGGAGAGGATTGGGGTAGATGTGCTGGGTCCTTTCCCTACCACAGAGGCCGGAAATCGTTTTGTTTTAGTGGCGATGGACTATTTTACCAAATGGCGGAGGCATACGCCATTCAGATCAAAGTGCCTCCACAGCGCTCAAAACTGCTGGACGAAATGTTCACTCGATTCGGGGTGCCGAATGAACTGCACAGCGACCAGGGGCGGAACTTTGAGAGCCGGTTGTTTAAAGAGGTGTGTCAGCGGATGGGGGTGAAGAAGACCCGGACCACCCCTTCACCCATGAAGCGATGGACTGGTAGAACGGTTTAACCGCACCTTGGCGCCCAACTTGCGATCCTCACTAGTCAACACCAGAGACTGGGATCAACATTTGCCTCTGGTCTTGTGGGGTATAGGACGGCTGTTCAGGAATCGAGTCAGTGCACACCGGCGGGGCTGATGTTGGAAGGAGAGATGCGCGCCGGTGGACTTGGTGTTTGGCTCACCCCCTGAGCCTGAGCTTGCTGGCGGTCACGAAACGGACTATCTCCGACGATTGAAAGAGCGACTGGACACTGTACACCAACTGGCCAGAGAGGCCCTAGAGGGAGCTGGAGCCCGCCAGAAGCGGGGTCCAACCCTGAAGCAAGGGGACAAAGTGTGGGTGTTTTGCCCCCAGAGGAAACGGGGGTTGTCCCCAAAACTGACGCACCATTGGCAGGGACCTGGAGAAATTTTGGATGCAATTTCGGACGTGGTTTTCCGAGTCCGAATGCCTGGACGGGGCAGACGGGTGGTGCTGCATAAAGACCGTTTGGCACCATACCACCCATTGGCCCCAGCACCAGAAAGACTTGAGAACCAAAGCAACTCTCCAACATCCACCCTCGGTGCGAGACAGAACTTGACAGTCTCAGGACTGAGCCTGGCACGGGTGATGAAGAGTCAGGCAGGCCCAAACGTGTCCGCCGCCGGCCAGGACATTTATCAGACTTTGTTTGTGAAAATTAGGGTTGTGGGGACACTAACCCTCTTGGGGGGGGCTGTGTAGCAACCTGGCAGTCCGCGCTGGCGGAGTGACGCCTTGTGGGTAAATTATGTAAAATAGTTGTGGGGAATTTATGGGAAATTTATGTGAAAGTTATTGTGTGTAAAGATTAACTAAGTTCGTCATTGTCTTTCCTGTTGTAAATGTTATATGTGTTTGTGCGCAGCCCGGTGGGGTGGGTTGGGATATCGCCGTCCGGGGTTGTAAAAATGTAAATAGATACCGCCGTTAAGAAATGTCGTTTCGTTGTTGACCTTGACAGTGGTTAAGCGGATGAATTTGAGCTTTGCTTTCTGGCTATCTGTGAATAAAGAGATACAACAGGACAGAGCTGTTATTCATTGCTAAGATTTCATCTAAGCAAGTAAATGCCGAGACACTCGGAGTCGTGCGGTGTATGGGACACGAGTGCTCGTTACTTGAGAAGCTGGGTACAGCTGCGTGCTGCCGAGACGCTCGTAGTCGTGCGGTGTATGGGACACGAGCGCTCGTACTTAAAGAGCTGGGTACAGCTGCGTGCCTAATGCTGGCAATCCGCTAGCCGACAGCTTGGAAGAGGGGCACGCGAAATCGGCGAAAATCTTCAAGACTCGACCACGGGTCGCTACTATATATATATGTGTGTGTGTGTGTGTGTGTGTGTGTGTGTGTGTGTGTGTGTGTGTGTGTGTGTTATATAAAATATACTGCTCAAAAAAAATTAAAGGAACACTTTTTAATGAGAGTATAGCATCAAGTCAATAAAATTTCTGGGATACTGATCTGGTCAGTTAAGTAGCAAAGGAGGTTGTTAATCAGTTTCAGCTGCTTTGGTGTTAATGAAATTAACAACAGGTGCAGTAGAGGGGCAACAATGAGATGGACCCCCAAAACAGGAATAGTTTAACAGGTGGAGGCCACTGACATTTTTCCCTCATCATCTTTTCTGACTGTTTTTCACTAGTTTCACATTTGGCTACAGTCAGTGTCACTACTGGTACCATGAGGTGATACCTGGACCCTACAAAAGTTGCACAGGTAGTCAGAAGGTTTGCTGTGTCTTCTGGGACATTCTCAAAGGCATGGAGGAGATTCCAGGAGACAAGCAGTTACTGCAGAAGAGCTAGACAGGGCCATTGAAGGTTCTTAACCCATTAGCAGGACTGGTATCTGCTCCTTTGGGAAGAGCAGAACAGGATGAGCACTGTCAGAGCCCTACAAAATTACCTCCAACAGGCCACTGGTGTGAAAGTCTCTGACCAAACAACCAGAAAGACTTCATGAGGGTGACCCAAGGGCCCCATGTTCTCTAATGGGCCCTGAGCTCACTGCCAGCAGCATGCAGCTCGATTGGCATTCGCCATAGAATACCAGAATTGGCAGATGCACCACTGGTGCCCTGTGCTTTTCACAGATGAGAGAAGGTTCACCCTGAGCATGTGACAGAAGTGAAAGGGTCTGGAGAAGCCATGGAGAACATTATGCTGCCTGTAACATCATTCAGCATGAGCACTTTGGTGGTGGGTTAATGATTGTCTGGGGAGGCATATCCATGGAGGGTCACACAGACCTCTACAGGCTTGACAAAGGCACCTTGGCTGCCATTAGGTATCAGGATGAAATCCTTGGACCCATTGTCAGACCCTATGCTGGTGCAGTGGCTCCTGGTGCACGACAATTCCTGGCCTCATGTGGTGAGAGTATGCAGGCAGTTCCTGGAGGATGAAGGAATTGATACCATTGACTGGCCTCCATACTTTCCTGACCTAAATCCAATAGAAAACCTTTGGGACATTATGTTTTGGTCCATCCAATGCCACCAGGTTGCACCTCAGACTGTCCAGGAGCTCAGTGATGCCCTGGTTGAGATCTGGGAGGAGATCTCCCACAACACCATCTGTCGTCTCATTAGGAGCATGCACCAATGTTGTCAGGCATGTATACAAGAACACAGGGGCCATACAAACTACTGCGTACAATTTTGAGTTGCTGCAATTAAATTTTGGCAAAATGGACTAGCCTGCCACATAATTTTTCACTTTGATTTTGGGGCGTCTTTGAATTCAGGGCTCTGTAGGTTGATCATTTTCATTTCCATCAAGCGATGTGGCATCCTTTCGTTACTAACACATTACCCAGTTTATATCAGTATAGATATCCAGGAGGATTTCTTTTTCCCATTGAGATCTGATGTGTTTTCAAAGTGTTCCTTTAATTTTTTGAGCAGTTTATATAGAGTTTTTTTTTCCACTCACTTAATAAATTATATAAAGTTTCCTTTCAGTTTTGATCAATTGCTGCAATTTCCCTTTTATGAGCAAACTGTGTTTGTTTAAAAATATCTTTAGACATCAATTATTATTAATAAAATTGCCATTTGTCTTAAGGCATCAGGTTTACAAAACCTAATGTATCCAACCAGTTTTATAGAAATATATGGTCCTTTTTCAAAAAAAGAAAAGAATTAACAGTGTTGCACTGTATTGTGCTGACTGTCCCTGTCCTTAGTATTAACTGTGACTGTCCACTTGTTAAATTCTTTAATTCGTTCTCAGTTGTGCAATCAGGTCAGATGCTGAAGAAATCAAGAGTATAATGCCACTGGTTCAAATCCTCATTTATTCCAATAGCTATTAATCTTACAGAGAAGTTTAACTTAATACCCACAGACTTAAATTAAGGAAATGCACTGTTATCACTTGAATCAATCTATTTGATCTATATTTTTTTACAGTAAGTGCTTGTTGCTGTAGTTCATATTTGTAATTCATTTGTTTTTAGTGATGTGTTTTTAATGTTATTTCAAGGCATCTCTATAAAATCAACTGAGAAACCAACTTACCTATTAATATAATAACACTGAACTGAATTTAACAGCTGTAAATTAAAATATTCTCCACTAACTGAGCAGAATTTAAACATCATGAAATAGTTCAGTTTATGATGAACACCATGTGGACTGAGGGCAGTGATATTCTTTCTTACAAGTTTAATCAACATAACACACTGCTGTTTATGTGCAGACTTGTCTCATTTAAATGATTTTATTCACCCATATTGACACAGAGCCAGTTCATTTTTATAACTTTAAAAAAAAGGAAATGCAATACACTTATTCATGCATTTTTTATTGAAGAAATAAATGGTATTTTTAAAAATAAAAGTGAAAGATCTGTGAACAATGTTTCTCAAAAAAACTTATACACACCCATATTTATATGTATATATATTATGAGTAGAAAATTAAATAATCATAAAGATGTATAAATGGTAAATGCATTTAACTAGAACACAACTACAATGAAAATGGCCAACAAGGGGTGGTGTTAAAAACTATTAGGGAAGAAGAACACAAATATATTTACAGATTTTAACCTTAGTATTTAAAAAAAAAAATGTTAGCCAAGGTTTTGAACACAGTAAAAGTGAATCACTAAATTTGTCAAAAAAGGAAAAATGCTATTTTAGCTTTATGAACAAGATGCTACTCAGAGTCAAAGAGTTATTATCCAGCAATATTCCATAAAAATGTGTTCTATTTAAACTGATATTTTCCTGATTTGTCCTTTAATATTTGTTCATTAATAATATTTTTACATCACCTTTGCTTACAAATGTATCTCAAATTGCTCTACAAAAATATACAGTTACAAAGAAAATTGAAGGTATTATAAAAGTAAATAAGAAGCAGATGGAGGGGTCCTTTTCCTTTGTAATAAATACACTGCCTGGTCAAATGGCCGGGGACAAAGACAAACTTGCAGCCTTCAAGGATTCTAGAGATTATAAACCTCTGGGGGTCCCAAGCTAAAGCCCACACAGACCCCCAGTCTGCACATGCCAGCATACATAAATGTGGCTGTCTCAGTCCAATCACAATTCCATTTCAGGACATCTTGTGAACTTTTCTTCTATCACAGGAAGTTGAGGTTGATTTAAAAGATGGTGGAGACGCAGGGGGGCACCATTGCAATAAACTGGAAAAAAACAACAGAGAAAAACAGCAGAGGTTAGTGCCCAGTGCAGAGCTTACACATTGTACACAGCACCATTTCTAAACTATTACAACCAATGCAAGTAATTAAGAAAAAGCCAAATTAGAAAAGTGGGCTTGTTGAAATTTTTTGAAATGTTTGACATTTGTAGCCTGGCAGTCCTCTATTGGCAAAGCATTCCAGAGTACAGAAAGCTGCCAGTTTTTATGGTTGATCTTGGAATAAAAAGCAATCAACATTTCAGAAAAGAGATGTTGGGAGCAGACACTCCAAAATACAGGCAGGGTCTAAAATACTCAAAGCCTTCTAATTATTTAATAGACCCTTAAAATCAATTCTAAGTGAGACAGACAGCCAGTGTAATGAGACTGAGACAGTTTTCAGAAGAAAAAAAAACCCAAAAAGGCCAATAACTTGTGATCACTTGGCAAAGGCACAGCAGATCAGAGCAGGGATTGAGATGGAGGATTCTAGAAGTGCCAGGCAGGAGGGGCAGCCACTACTTCAATATGGCACACATCTCTCCGTCTTTCTTGTTGAACTGCTGCCCCATAACACGACCGGACTCTTCTACTTCACTGTAACTGTTAAAAACATAAACACAGTAGATATTCACTCATGGAGTTCAAACCTTAATAAAGTGTACTCTTATTTCTTGTTCTGCCTCCTTACTTTGTTCACCTGTAGATCAATTATTACCAAACTAAACCATCACAAAAGATAAAGGTCTGCTTAGAATAAAGTCTGACTAATAATATTTTTTAAAATTACTGTGGTTTTTTATTGGATGTTGAAAGAACCCCAACTTAACTGTCATTGGATGTAGCATAGTTTTTTTTTCCTTTCACATTACACATACAGTAGACAATGTGTTATAATCTGTATATCTGAACTTCTAATGTGATGTGCTCAGGTGTCTGTACTTACATGAAAATATCTCCCATTTTTCTCTCCTACCTTAGTTTTGTTTTAAGTTAAAATTAAGTCTCAGCTCTTTCAAAACCCGACAACAAAAGCACAGTAACTTAAGAAAATAAATGTTATTTTGCAAAACAGAATAATATCCCTGTTTAGTGACTGTTGGGACTGATGCACCTCAGTCTCTGTATTTGTGAGGATTCACACTCTGAGGCTTTACTGTCTAAAATTAAAAAGCTGTGTTAGTCACTGGACAGAGTGAGCAGACATACAGTACAGTATTCAAGGCAGCAAAATATTACAGATCAAATAATAAATATGGGGAGGCTTTGCAGAAATTGTGCACAAATTACTTTTGAAACAAATCTTCAGTAGTCTTACCTCTACAAATAGCAAATCTAACATGAACTGCACATCATCTCGAATTGGGAATCTTAAAAGCAGAAGAAAAGGACATCCAGTTGTGTCTCAGAATTCGGAAACACTGACATCTGTTCAGCCACTTGGAAGGCTGGTTACCACTGGGCATCCTGTAGGGTGAATAAAAAAATACAATAAATGGGCATTGTTTTTATAACTGCAGCAATAAGAAAGAAGTTATTTCTAAGGAGTAAGCCTTCTCCTTTGTATTCAGTAAAATGTGTTTGTGTGTGTACTCCTCCTAAACCAACAACTTAAATGATAAGCCAATGACAAATGACAACAGCAGGTACCCAGCCTGTCATTGTGCCACATCAGATGCACACCACACTTCTCTGATGGCTTTAGATATAAATTTTTAAATTTAAAATGGAGTAACTGTGGTTTCCTTGCTTCATAAATTTCATATTCATAAGTGTAAAGTACAGAACGTTAGACCCCTGTTACATCTTTCTGTATGGACATTAATAGGCTAGAAATAGCTTTTAAAAATGGAAAACACACTAAAATTAAAATGTGTAAGATTCTGATCTGCTTCGTTAACAATTTGTTATGCTATTATCTGCATCTTGCTTTCTTGTAATAACTTAGCTGTTGCTACTCTTGTATGTAATTTAGTCTTGTTATTATATATTTGTTAACTTTACTATGGAAAAACTATTGTAACGATGTAATCTGATACCAACATAATAAAAAATACCGATGGCTTTGGCGGGCACACTTTACACCGGTTGAGTGTCAGACATGCTCTCCTAATTCAGTTCCTAATTTGACACCTCGATTACATTGTTGTGCTTGATTATTAGCATGCCGATCACTCTTTAAGATGAAAAATGCGAACAAATGTTAAAAGAAACACACTATCAAATGCTCATAGGGTGTTACGAAATAAATGAAATGCATCCATTAGCCCAAATATGGAAAATGCTGTGACTTTCTCATTTAAACCACGAGATTACGAATGTCGTATAGCAACTAAAAAGGAAAATCCATATAGCCTTTTTCATCAATACGATGTACAGTACTTACAAAAAGCTATACGTATGCATTGTAAAGTTCACAGACACACGTCGCATTTCATTTCGCTCCCTCTTCATTCGAATGGAGTTAAAATTTCCAGGTGACAAATATTCTTCCAAGACGTTATAAAATTCAAAAGTTGTCATCTTTTCCAGTAAGAAATCCACTTACAGACGGAGATAAATGTCAACACAAAAATGACTTGCAACTGTAATTCAAACCTGAGAAGTGACGTGTGTCGTAAAACATTAGACATGCGCAGAACAAATCGGGCAGCGTTGTGAAATGAATTTTAATTAAGCAGAGAGCGTATGCGCAAGACAAATCGGATGCGGACTTGTGTCGCAAAGTAGAAAAACGAAAATCGGGCAGGGTCGTAATAGTAAACCTTTGCGCATGTGTGCGCAAATCGGGTAGGCACCACAGATCGGGTAGCGACAGGGGCTTCAGACAATTTTGACGCAGGCTCCGAAGCCTCAGAGATGTGTAGTTACTGAGATCATGATGGGGCTTCGAAGCCTCAGACATGCGTAGTACTGAGATTACGTCATGACGGGCTTCGAACAGGGCTTCGAAGCCTCAGACAATCTTGACGGGGCTCCGAAGCCTCAGACATGCATAGTACTGAGATCATGACAGGGCTATGAAGCCTCAGACATGCGTAGTACTGAGACTGGATCATGACAGGGCTTCGAGCAGAAATGGTCACTGGTTACTGAATCTTTGTAAAGCCTCAGTACACTAAAAGGCATTGACCTCTATATTTTGAGAGTCTATCTGACACTTAACTCTCTAGTTATATTTTGTAATTCGTATTGACATTACAAATTTCAGTTGATATGGTTAAACTACAATTCAGGTAGTTGCTGAGAATTAATTATTGTTCTTGTGGATTGCTGTTATTTCCTTTGTCTGATACATAGTGTCAAAAATATATTGTCATATATTAACTTTATATATATGAAAAGATTAGGTAAATCGTGCAACCATTTTATGGAACACTTAATTTTGTTCAAAACCGTACGTCATATAGTATATATCTATAAATATAATTTTTTCGTCTTCATTAGGAGAATACAACAATGATACTCTCGTATCAATTAAACCATTTTAACGTGCATATGTCAAACAACATATTTATTCCGCCGCAGTAAGAACAGTAGCAGTAGTTCAGTTATGCAGAGCTCGTTAATTATCCCGATTAGGTGGCTCAGTGGTGTTGTCACTGTCTCTCAGTAAAAATACCAGGGGTTCGTGTCGCCGATCCTCCTCTTGTGAAAGTTTTTTTTTTCTATTCCTCCATTTCACAAGCTTGGACAGATAGCGAGCGAATCGAGCTATCAAGAGAAGGTTGGGCCACCGTAGTCGGGCAAGGGACACACGCCCCTAAATATATTGTGTATGTAAAGAGTTTCACTGTAAAACGTAATAAGCTTCATATTTGTGTGTTTGGAGACCCTGGTGTCGTATTGAATTTGTATTGCAGAAAAACAAACTACTGTCCAGCATGCCTAAATGTGTCTTTTCGCTTCTGATCGCTATACGGCACTTCCAACCTGGGACAATTCCCTATAAATATGGCGTTATTTCAGTGCCACTATTCTGAGCGCACGTAAAAAAATATTGCAAGTGCAAGTGTTGCATTTTGAGGAGAAATTTATTTTGAGCGCATAAAAGCTGAATTTGAGTGAACAAAATTCATTGCTGCGTGCAAAAAATGTATTTCAGTGTTTGCACTTATCCATATACACACACACAATAGCACCCCCTCTCGCTCAGTTTTTTCATTTGCGCTTGCTCGCAATGTGTTGCTTGCGCTCACAACATTCTCTGCTGCAAGCGCTCAACTCTCTGTACACCGTTATAAGTGTGCCACAAAACCAACCAATCACAGACTTGGTTTCAAAAATTCTGATTGGCTCTTACGGTCTCCAATCAGCTCGCTAGCTGCTGCATTCATTGTGGCACATCTGCGAGATGCTTCTGGTGATTTTATACATTCTTGCCTATCAATTACCACTAATGTAAATCACAGTAAGAAGAACATGAAAACAAAGGCATTCTTTTAAATTGTTGTATTTATTGGAAAAAACGCTTACACAAAATAACATTACTCCCAAAAGTACCTATTCTGGAATAATGACTATTATATATGTTTGTGGATTTGAAGGAGCTTCAGGATCCAGGCATTGACTGGGAGAGTACTACACCAACGATAGTCTTAACAAATAATATATTTTAAAATAAAATAATTAAAGATATTATCCGCAAATTGGGGTTTAATTGTGGATTTAGCTACATTTCGGACTGTTTCCGGAATGCAGCAGCTAGCGAGCTGATTGGAGACCGTAAGAGCCAATCAGAATTTTTGAAACCAAGTCTGTGATTGGTTGGTTTTGTGGCACACTTATAACGGTGTACAGAGAGTTGAGCGCTTGCAGCAGAGAATGTTGTGAGCGCAAGCAACACATTGCGAGCAAGCGCAAATGAAAAACTGAGCGAGAGGGGGTGCTATTGTGTGTGTGTATATGGATAAGTGCAAACACTGAAATACATTTTTTGCACGCAGCAATGAATTTTGTTCACTCAAATTCAGCTTTTGTACGCTCAAAATAAATTTCTCCTCAAAATGCAACACTTGCACTTGCAATATTTTTTTACGTGTGCTCAGAATAGTGGCACTGAAATAACGCCATATATAAACAGTTTCAGCCAACCAGCGCCTTCTAAACATGCAGAACGAGAGTGTGAACCGTTATTGTTCCGGCGCAGCATCTTCGTTTCAGTCAGTCATTGTCCTGTTAGACTATTTACTGTTAAGTGCTGCTTGAGCTACCGTTTATAGTAAAACAGGTGGCCTACGTATAGTTCTTAAATCGGTATTGAAATACACACACACAAGTCTCCTAAATTATTTATTGAAATGCCTACATTTACAGTGTCCGTTTTAGGAAGTCGTAGTTTTACTTGTTCCCGTTATTAGAATTATAATTTCTCAGTGTCACATATTACTCGTTACTACTCGCTAGTCCCGTATCATTGAGATTCTGTTTTATATTCTGTATAAGCAAACTTTTTAAAAGGAGCGTTAATTGAACTGACTATAGTAGACGTGTCATCTTCTTAAAATGACTTTATTGATTTGATATTGACAATTAATCATAAGGTCCAACATCAAGGAGGATTTTAGTTTGCATGGACTGCGCTTTTTTTTCGTGACATCGTGTCAGTAGAGAGTGCGTCACGTTAACAATGCATTCTGTCCTAAATGACAGCGCACACACGTTTTATATTTCCTAAAGGCCAATGTGTCTCAATTTTGACAGTGTATTTTAGTGAGAATGATTATAAACATATTACCCATGTTCATTTCCCATGTAGATATGTAACGTTTGGTGAGTATAAATAAAAAAGTAACAACACATATAATAGTTATGTTGTATTGTTTATGATTAACAAAATTAATCGTTCATCTGAAATGTTCTACTTATACAGTCGATTTATTCCACCTCTGAAGGTGTACATTGTCGGTATTCTCCATTGCGTTTGCCCCCGAGTGTAACGTGTGCCAGTGTAACCGAGGGATGGCAGACAAGCTCAAGTAATGGGTGACAAGGAACATTCTCATCCTGATGCCCAGGCTCTTGTTATGAATATTCCCATCTTGTGCTTTTTCTCGTTCCTGCAAGCTTACTATTATTATTGGACACGTATGTAGAGGAAATGTATTTTATTTTATGTCTATGAAAGGAAGGACGGTAAAGCCTTGAATGAAACTGAGTATTGATGCAGATGTGCTTATCCAGCAGCTCGTTCTTGTCAGTACTTGAGTAATCTTTACGTTCACCTCTGGATGAATTCGCAAAGTTTCTTTACAACTTTTTTGTCTCATTAACGCACAAATCCCGAGGCTTTCCTAAAATTGCAGAAGACACTGTTGATGGCGCTGATTCTGTTTTAAAGACAGTTGTGATTAGTTATGCAGAACACGCTTTTACTCATATTGCTTTTTGGAAATGAATAATACAAATCAGCAACAGATCTGGGAATCACTGAATAGTAAAAACGTTTAATGAGGAATGTCTTGCGCATATACTGGTGTACAGTAATGACCACGTCGGCTTTAGTTAAGCATTTCTTAGCCTCTCTGATATGATCGACATGGGGTATAATAGATTCTGGATTATTATAATACGTGCCTTACGCAAAATATGATCATCAATTTCTTACAGATTCTTGGTGGACACGATACCACACCAAGGAAAAAGGTGCCCCATGTAAATCGTTCATATTGTCTCCAAAATATATTTGTTAACTTTCAGGCAAGTACTACTTAACTGTTTTATACAAAATCCTTATTACAAAATATGCGAGCCCCAATTAGGATTTGAACTCGGGTTAGCGTATTTTACCGTTGTAACGCAAACAACTGCTTTTACGCTTTAAGCCAAAACACTTCAGCAGACTTGTGAGTGACCAAATCGACTGCTGACTGCACAGATATTAATGACGTCATTACGCTAGCGTGACTCAAAATCACGTGACGGGCGCATTTGAAGCAAGCCTCGAAAGCGCGTCACAGTGTCGAAACCCGAGTATTGAGCGGCCCATCAGTACTTTCATGGTCACGACTGAGAGAAAAATATGGCTCAGGTGTTTAAAGTTGCAAAGGTACGTGATAAATGCGCGAATAAATATGCATTTGCTTTTAAACCTTACCTCAACATATCGTTCTAAACTGTTATGGTCCCTCCATTATTGTGACCAGTTAGTGCTAGTGTACCGCCGGTCATTGAAAATCGGCGCTCCAGGCTAAATACTGAATTTACGACTTATTCACATACTGTATGTAATTTAACATAATGACGGCGTCTATCATTTTTTTATTTGTGGGGACAAGTACTGTTATTGAATTGCTTCAGGTTCGTAATTTTAATGCTGTTACGTATGGAAAATTAACCCATGTTACAGGTCGGTTTGGATAGGATGGAAGGAAGATGCTGAAAATGATGTAGTAACTACAGTGACCAGACGTCCCGGTTTACCCAGGACAGTCCCTATTTTTGGATCACCCGTCCCGGCGTCCCCGAAAGATCAGGAAATGTCCCGGCCTGTGGCGTTTTCCGAAAAAAATGCGTACTTTTCCCTAGATGCCTAGACCCCATTCAGTCTTTCTGATTGCAATACATACTTTCTACCCATCATGACGTCAGACGGTTAGTCGACCTTCTTCTGAGTCTGACGCCTGCTGGTGTCTGTCGCCTACTAGTGTTGGGTCATTCTTGAACGATTCGTTCATTTTGAACGAATCTTTAATGTGACTCTGGAAGAACGTGTCATGGGAGTAATTTGTTCAGTCGAACATGCGCATTTGCGCAACTTCCTATAGTTCCTGTATTGGAATAAGCTTAACCAACTCAGTCTGAGCCGGAAACACAATTGATTAGTTCATCTCTCGAGTCTTCGGGTTTGAGTCGTTCGTTTATCACGTGACAGCCCCATAAACTTAACCTATGCAGTCTGAGCCGGAAAGAGAATTGATTAGTTCAATCTGACCCTACCCGATTTGTGCTCAGGCGTATTGAAAGCATTACATGCCGTCAAGTGTTCGCGCATGCGTTAAACAGATTAGGCGGCACCGTAAAGTGCATGATAACGTAGCCTTTCAATACGCACGCGCACGCAGATTGGGCCGGCAACGGGAACCAGGTAGTGACACACAACGCATGCGCTTAATGGAAAAAAAACATTAAAAACAAAAAAATCCACTTTACGGCACAGCCCGATCAGAACCGTGCATGCAGTACAACTTGACATTATGGTATATTAATTTTAGTTCCACATTAGTTGACCATAATAAAAATATTCATCCTGCAAAATAAACGAAGCAGCCTTTGTGGCGTATTGTTGATGTCAAATGTTCAATCGCCTTAAGAAGAAGCTTAGGTGTGCACACCTGATAAGTCCCAGTTACGGCGAAACACATTCGGTGTACTCTTTGTATTATTTGGCAAAACATTTGGCAAAATCACTAAATTTGTGGAAAAAAGAAAAAATGCTATTTTAGCTTTGTGAACAAGATGCTACTGAGAGTCAGAGTTCTTATCCAGCAATATTCCATAAAAATGTGTTCTATTTAAACTGATATTTTTCCTGATCTGTCCTTTAATATTTGTTCACTAATAATATTTTTACATCACCTTTGCTTACAAGTGTTGCTCAAATTGCTCTACAAAAATATACAGTTACAAAGAAAACTGAAGGTATTATAAAAGTAAATAAGAAGCAAATGGAGGGATCCTTGTCCTTTGTAATAAATACACTGCCTGGTCAAATGGCCGGGGACAAAGACAAACTTGCAACATTCAAGGATACTGGAGAATAATAAACCTCTGGGGTTTCCAAGCAAAGCCCACACAGACCCCCTCCGCACATCCCAGCATACATAATTGTGACCGTCTCACTTAAATCAGAATTCCATTTCAGGACGTCTTGTGACCTTTTCTTCTATCACAGGCAGTTGGGGTTGATTTAAAAAACGAGGCACAGGGGGCACCATTGCAATAAATTGGAAAAAGACAACGGAGAAACACAGCAGAGGTTATTGCTCAGTGCTGAGCTTACACATTGTACACAGTACCATTTCTAAACTATTACAAACAATGCAAGTAACTAAGAAAAAGCCAAATTAGAAAAGAGGGCTTGTTGAAGTTTTTCGAAATGCTTGACATTTGTAGCCTGGCAGTCCTCTATTGGCATTCCAGAGTACAGAAAGCTGCCAGTTTTTATGGTTGATCTTGGAATAAAAAGCAAAGCAACATTTCAGAAAAGAGATGTTGGGAGCAGACACTCCAAAATACAGGCAAGGTCTAAAATACTCAAAGCCTTCTAATTATTTATTAGAACCTTGAAATCAATTCTATGTGAGACAGACAGCCAGCATAATGAGACTGTGACAGTTTTCAGAAGAAAAAAAAACTAAAAAGGCCAATACCTCGTGATCACTTGGCAAAGGCAAAGCAGATCAGAGCAGAGATTGAGATGGAGGATTCTAGAAGTGGCGGGCAGGAGGGGCAGCCGCTACTTCAACATGGCACACATCTCTCCATCCTTCTTGTTGAACTGCTGCCTCATAACACGACCGGACTCTTCTACTTCACTGTAACTGTTAAAAACATAAACACAGTAGATATTCACTCACAGAGTTCAAACATTAATATAGTGTACTCTTTTCTTGGTTCATCTGTAGATCAATTATTACCAAAGTAAACCATCACAAAAGATAAAGTTCTGCTTAGAGTAAAGTCTGACTAATAATATTTTTAATTACTGTGGTTTTTTGTTGGATGTTGAAAGAACCCCAACTTAACTGTCATTATATGTAGCATCATTTTTTTCCTCTTACATTACACATACCGTAGACATTGTGTTATAATCTGTATATCTGAACTTCTAATGTGACGTGCACAGGTGTTCATTACTTGCATGAAAACATCTTCCGTTCCGTTCTCCTACCATAGTTTTGTTTTAAGTTAAAATTAAGTCTCAGCTCTTTCAAAATCCCACAAAAAAAGCACAGTAACTTAAGAAAATAAATGTTATTTTGCAAAACAGAAGAATATCCCTGTTTAGTGACTGCTGGGACTGATGCACCTCATCAGTCTCTCTGTTTGTGAGAATTCACACTCTGAGGCTTTACTGTCTAAAATTAAAAAGCCGTGTTAGTTACTGGACAGAGTGAGCAGACATACAGTACAGTATTCAAGGCAGCAAAATATTACAGATCAAGTAATAAATATGGGGAGGCTTTGCAGGAATTGTGCACAAATTACTTTTGAAACAAAGCCTCAGTAGTCTTACTTGTAGAAATAGCAAATCTAACATGAACTGCACATCATCTCGAATTGGGAATCTTAAAAGCAGAAGAAAAGGACATCCAGTTGTGTCTCAGAATTTGGATACATTGCCATCTCTTCAGCCACTTGGAAGGCTGGTTACCACCGGGCATCCTGTAGGGTCAATCAAAAAAAAAACACACAATAAAAGGGCATTGTTTATCTCACTGTAGCAATAAGAAAGAAGTTATTTTTAAGGAGCAAGCCTTCTCCATTATATTCAGTAAAATGTGTGTGTACTCCTCCTAAACCAACAGCTTAAATGATAAGCCAATGACAACAGCAGGTGCCCAGCCTGTCACTGTGCTACATCAGACGCACACCACACTTCTCTGATGGTTTTGGACATCATACATTTTGAAATTGCCTGTTTTCTGCCATAGAATTTTTTCTACCAAATAAGGTTAAAGAAATCCATTTCAAAATTATGAGTAAACAGTACCCAGCTAACAAATTAATTCATAACTATGACATTAATATATCACCAAAGTGTAGTTTATGTACAAATGAAAAAAATCCCCTCAGATTTCTTTTATTTCTACTCCTATTCCAAAATGTTTTAGAAAGATTTATTTCTGCTATTGTCTTGAATGATGAACCAATATCTCACTATTTAATTCTTGTTCTTATACTGTATACAATTTTGAAGACTAAATGTTAGAAGATAGATTAACTGTGGTTTCCTTACTTCATCAATTTCATATTCATAAGTGTAAAGTTCAGAACATTAGACCCTCTGTTACATCTTTCTGTATGGACATAAATATTCTAGAAATAGCTTTTAAAAACGGATAACACACTAAAATAATTAAAACGTGTAAGATTCTGAGCTGCTTCATTAAAAATGTGTAACGCTATTATCTGCATCTCGCTTTCTTGTGATAACTTAGTTGTTGCTACTCATGTATGTAATTTAGCCTTCATTATTATATACAGTGGTGTGAAAAACTATTTGCCCCCTTCCTGATTTCTTATTCTTTTGCATGTTTGTCACACAAAATGTTTCTGATCATCAAACACATTTAACAATTAGTCAAATATAACACAAGTAAACACAAAATGCAGTTTTTAAATGATGGTTTTTATTATTTAGGGAGAAAAAAAAAATCCAAACATACATGGCCCTGTGTGAAAAAGTAATTGCCTCCTGAACCTAATAACTGGGCCACCCTTAGCAGCAATAACTGCAATCAAGCGTTTGCGATAACTTGAAATTAGTCTTTTACAGCGCTCTGGAGGAATTTTGGCCCACTCATCTTTGCAGAATTGTTGTAATTCAGCTTTATTTGTGGGTTTTCTAGCATGAACCGCCTTTTTAAGGTCCTGCCATAGCATCTCAATTGGATTCAGGTCAGGACTTTGACTAGGCCACTCCAAAATCTTCATTTTGTTTTTCTTCAGCCATTCAGAGGTTGATTTGCTGGTGTGTTTTGGGTCATTGTCCTGTTGCAGCACCCAAGATCGCTTCAGCTTGAGTTGACGAACAGATGGCCGGACATTCTCCTTCAGGATTTTTTGGTAGACAGTAGAAGTCATGGTTCCATCTATCACAGCAAGCCTTCCAGGTCCTGAAGCAGCAAAACAACCCCAGACCATCACACTACCACCACCATATTTTACTGTTGGTATGATGTTCTTTTCTGAAATGCTGTGTTCCTTTTACGCCAGATGTAACGGGACATTTGCCTTCCAAAAGTTCAACTTTTGTCTCATCAGTCCACAAGGTATTTTCCCAAAAGTCTTGGCAATCATTGAGATGTTTCTTAGCAAAATTGAGACGAGCCCTAATGTTCTTTTTGTTTAACAGTGGTTTGCGTCTTGGAAATCTGCCATGCAGGCCGTTTTTGCCCAGTCTCTTTCTTATGGTGGAATCGTGAACACTGACCTTAATTGAGGCAAGTGAGGCCTGCAGTTCTTTAGACGTTGTCCTGGGGTCTTTTGTGACCTTTTGGATGAGTCGTCTCTGCACTCTTGGGGTAATTTTGGTCGGCCAGCCACTCCTGGGAAGGTTCACCACTGTTCCATGTTTTTGCCATTTGTGGATAATGGCTCTCACTGTGGTTCGCTGGAGTCCCAAAGCTTTAGAAATGGCTTTATAACCTTTACCAGACTGATAGATCTCAATTACTTCTGTTCTCATTTGTTCCTGAATTTCTTTGGATCTTGGCATGATGTCTAGCTTTTGAGGTGCTTTTGGTCTACTTCTCTGTGTCAGGCAGCTCCTATTTAAGTGATTTCTTTCTTGAAACAGGTATGGCAGTAATCAGGCCTGGGGGTGGCTACGGAAATTGAACTCAGGTGTGATACACCACAGTTAGGTTATTTTTTAACAAGGGGGCAATTACTTTTTCACACAGGGCCATGTAGGTTTGGATTTTTTTTCTCCCTAAATAATAAAAAACATCATTTAAAAACTGCATTTTGTGTTTACTTGTCTTATATTTGACTAATGGTTAAATTTGTTTGATGATCAGAAACATTTTGTGTGACAAACATGCAAAAGAATAAGAAATCAGGAAGGGGGCAAATAGTTTTTCACACCACTGTATTTGTTAACTTTATTATGGAAAAACTATTGTAACGGTGTAATCTGATATCAACATAATAAAAAATACTGATGGCTTTGGAGGGCACACTTTACACCGGTCGAGTGTCAGATGTGCTCTCGTAATTCAATTCCTAATTCTACACCTCGATTACATTGTTGTGCTTGATTATTAGCATGCTGTTCACTCTTTAAGATGAAAAATGCGAACAAATGTGAAAAGAAACACACCACCAAATTCTAATAGGGTGTTACGAAATAAATGAAATGCATCCATTAGCCCAAATACGGAAAATGCTGCGACTTTCACATTTAAACCACGAGATTATGAATGTCGTATAGCAACTAAAAAGGAAAATCCTTATGGCCTTTTTCATCAATACGATGTACTTACAAAAAGCTATACGTATCCATTATAAAGTTCATAGACATACATCGCATTTCATATCTCTCCCTTATCATTCGAATGGAGTTAATTTTCAGGCGAGAAATATTCTTCCAAGACATTATAAAATTCAAAAGTTGTCATCTTTTCCAGTAAGAAATCCACTTACAGACGGAGATAAACGTCAACACAAAAACGACTCGCAAGTGTAATTTAAACCTGACAAGTGACGTGTGTTGTAAAACATTAGACATGCGCAGAACAAATCGGGCAGCGTCGTGAAATGAATTTTAATTAAGCAGAGAGCGCATGCGCAAGACAAATCGATTGGGGACTTGTGTCGCAAAGTAGAAAAACGCAGATCGGGTAGGATCATAATAGTAAAGCTTTGCGCATGCGTGTGCAAATCGGGTAGGCACCACAGATCAGGTAGCGACACAATCCTCGAGTCGTTCGTTCTTTTGTCACGTGACCACTTACCGGCTCAGTACCTCAGTCAAATACTAACGTAAAATTCCATTTTTTGTATGTTGGATCATATTTAGAAATGATCATAAAATTATCAAAAATCTCTAAAACGCATTTTCTTATAAATAAAAAAGGTCTTTCAATTTCTGTCAGTATGATTTTGTTACTGCTTCTTGAGGATTTGTGGTGTGTTATGTTATAAATGAATAATCCTGTTATAAATAAATTATTGATTATTGTGATCAACATTTGTGTAAGCAGTGTGTTAGGGAGGTAAAATTTTAATTATAGTTTGCTAAAATGAGCGAAATGACTCGAAAAAAGATTCGTTCATTTTGCTGAACGAGACTCAAAGGTTCGAGTCGGTAAAATGATCCGAACTTCCCATCACTAGTGCCTACCCGATTTGCGCGCGTAGGCATATTGAAAGCCTAACATGCCGAAAAGTGTTCACGCATGGGTTAAACAGATTGGGCAGCACCGTAAAGTGTGTGATGACGTAGCCTTTCAATACACACGCGCACACAGATCGGGCCAGCAACGGGAACCAGGTAGTGACACACAATGCATGCGCTTAATGAAAAAAACATTTAAAACAAAAAAATCCACTTTACGGTTTCCCTGTTGCCAAGTAATGTTAAACCAAGTCGTCACTACGGTGTTCCCAAATACGCACTTTGCTGATAAACTGAGCGCACTGAGTTTGCACGGCGCTTTGGTGACTTTGAAGAACAAAAAAAGTCCGTCTACATGCGGCTCGAACCTTGTGCATGTTTGGTAGCACATATCTGTGTGAGAAGCTCTTCTCAGTGATAAAGACTAACAAAACAGCACACAGGACTCGCCTCACTGATGAGCACCTGCAATCCATCCTGAGAATCTCCAGAACACAGAACCTCACATCAAACATAAACGAATTTGTTGCCAAAAAAAGATGCCAGGCGTCCAGCTCTAAAATGACATATGAGCAAAGACAACTGAATGATTTGATTTGTTATTGCTGAAAGGAACACATTTTATTTATATTTCCAGGTTTTGTTATGCAGCATGTTCATATTTGAATTTGTATAATTTTAAAAGGATATATTTTTATGGAGAGCAAAATCTTTTGGGATATTTAAAATCTAAGATTATTTTTTATATAAAATTACATAAGAGTAAAGAAATTTGAATGTTTGTTCTTTTAATGTTTACTTTATTTCTAACTTGTATAATTTAGACAGGATATATTTTTATGGAGAGCAAAATATTATAAGTTGTTTAAGGTTTGAGTTGATTTATTCAGGAATAATATTCCTGTCTGTTTTTACCATTCCTACCAAAGATATTTCTGTCGACTAAATAAAAATTCCTTCTATTTAAAATTTAAATAGAACTTGAACAAATACGATAGTTCATAATATCCACGCAGACTTGCACGTAAGAGCGGAGTTATCCATTTTAACAAGCAGCGTATTGCACTGATCCGAAATAGCTGTGTGTGTATATATGTAGATATGTATGTATATGTATATATATGTTTATATATGTGTGTGTATGTATGTATGTGTGTATGTATATGTATGTGTATATATGTAGAAATATATATGCATGTATATATGTGTATATGTATAGATATGTATATATATATATGTTTATGTGTGTGTGTAACTATATAAATATATATATATATATATTTATATATATATATATATATATGACAACACTCATCACTCACAACAGTGACAAAACAATTACATTGACAATCATGTTACGTTATTTTCAAAATGTTTCCTTTTCTTTTCATTGCTTCTTTAACACACTACTTCTCTCTAAGCTTGGTATTTTTCTAGTATATATATATATATATATATATATATATATATATATATATATATATATATATATATATATATATATACCCGCTTTGCAGCGGGTGCCAGAATCCATCGAGGAAGAAAAATGAAAAACATTTGTTGTACAAAATCTTAATTTATGTATCCATTCCTAAAAAAATAAATGGGCAGGCTATTTCGTATAAGTGAAATATGCTGCTTGTTAAAACGGATAACTCCTTCTCTTACGTGCACTTACTATAGTGCTGCGTGGGTATTATGAAGTATCTGTTCAAGTTCTATTTAAATTTTAAATATCAGTAATTTGTATTTAGTCGACAGAAATATGTTTGGTAGGAATAAAAAGGTAAATTTAGTCAGCATTGCATAAATTTTTCTTCACCATAGAAATTTAAAGGGTAAATTCAACTTACATTCCAACCAAAGTTATTTCTGTCGACTAAATACAAATTACTGATATTTAAAATTTAGAACCTACTTATTTCCAAATTCGAGCTATTGAGGTGTTGCCTGCCTGCCTGGATATGTCACTCTTGCTTCGCTCTTACTTTTTTACCGTTCATGTAATCATGGCTAGTCGCGAAAAAATTAGAACATGGAAGGAGGATCACACAGAGTATGGCTTTACCAAAATAATTATTGATGGGGAATAAAGTTTCCATTATTCATAAAGCTTCAATTGGTGATTTTTTTTTCTGCGTTAACCTCATAGTTTTTCATATTACTTCTCAAACCAAGGGGGTGCGAGGGTAAAATGAATCGGGAAGCGCTGATTTATATATATTGAATATACTGAAATAGTTTCACTGTCAAATAATGCAAACAATACGCGGCACGTGTTTCGCCCTAATTCTGGGCTCATCATGCGTACTGCACCCCGTCTCGGGAATCGAACCTGGGACGTCAGCGCTAGAGGCAAAGCCTGTCGTGTTGCACTACGGCATGTGTTTCGTTTATTTGATAGTTTGTAGATCGGGGTGTATGGCTGCTCGAGTTTTGCAGGGCAGGAGAAGCCACTTTTTGCAGCCACGTTTTTGCATTCATATATATATAACTGATCAGCCATTGGCCTCGCTCACTGAGTGCAAGGGAAAAAAATAAAATGTAGTCTATAAGCTATTAAACAGTAAAACATTAACGTTTTAAGAAGTAAAGATACACTGAGCACCAGTGGAGTGGTTTCGGGTAAGGTACATTTTAAAGCCGGTATAACATAACGAGTAAGTAGTACTAACAGCAGCTAAAATGTATATGGATCATCTTTTGGTAGTTGATCCATTTTGAAAGACGCTACACAACGGCTGTGGTATAGAAATTACATTTTCTATGTGAACGTCCAAATTTCTGCGTGTGGTAATGTGCCTTACCGGCATTATTAGCAATTAAAAGAAAATCATTTTTGTGTGCTCTGCATTGTTAAGAGAGAAAGGCTTTGGTTGGGGATAAAAGGAAAAAAGGTGTAAAGAAAGGAAACTTGCCTTTTTCTTTAATATAGTGTAGAGAGAGGTCTTCGCTGATGATATGAGCGTCGCGGTGTGTCTCGTGTAGACTGGAGAGACGGCCCTGACATTTACTTCTCCGGGATGGCATTTTCGGTCCTCCACTCCTGTGCGTGTCTTCATAATCAGTCCTGACGACCTCATTATCGTATATGTGTAAAAGAAAGTGCGAAGCGCCTTAATATTAGCTTTCCGCGGTCTCGAAATGTTTACAGTTGTCTGGGCTATAGCTCATGGGAAGGGGGAAAAAATTAAAAGTGTTTAGTTTCACTTAAGGCAGAAGCGCAGTCAGCGTCTCAAAGGCCGGCACAGCCACGCAGGCGTGCTTGCGCGCCGGCCGCCCAACTTTTCTATTTTTGCAGTGAAGGAAACGCCACTTTTTGCAGACACGTTTACTTTCACTTAAGGCAGAAGCTCAGTCAGCATCTCAAAGGCCGGCACAGCTACGCGCGCGTGTCTACTGCCCGACTTTTGTAGTACTGTATTTTTGCAGTGCAGGAAACGCCACTTTTTTCAGACACGTTCACATGAGCAAAACTCTCCGCGCGCTTTAGAGGTCTTGCTTTCTCTGCGCAATGCGCTCATAGGCAGTTCACATAAGCTGCTCGGAGTACATGCATCGAAGCTTCTGAGCTGTGCCTGTCCTATCTAGTGCGATCTTTCGATGTCCACGGCGTTATTTAATGTTACCTAAAACCCGGCACTTAAAAGTTTCTTGCTACAGCAAGTTTAAGTCCGTTACAAAGTGATCCAAAGTCTCGTTTATATCTCGTGTCTTCTCATTAAACTTGTATCTTGTGAATAAAGTACTCGCCGTTTTTCTTCAGGGCTCTTCCTCCTTTTATAGGTACTGCGGTCACAGTCAGTTCACGTGATTACGTGGGAGGCGTAATGATGTCACTCGCAGCTCCGCCCCCCCATGGCCATCGGTCTAATGTCCATTACAGTATATGGAGATAAATAGGTTCCAGTTACGACCATTATGCGTAGAATTTCGAAATGAAACCTGCCCAACTTTTGTAAGTAAGCTGTAAGGAATGAGCCTGCCAAATTTCAGCCTTCTACCTATACGGAAAGTTGGAGAATTAGTGATGTGTGAGTGAGTCAGTGAGGGCTTTGCCTTTTATTAGTGTGTGTGTGTGTATATATATATATATAATATATATATATATATATATATACACACATACACAGTGAAACCTCAAGATACGAACAGCTCTGTATACAATAAATTCAAGATACGAGGAAAGTATGAGTGAAAAATTTGGATCTAAATACGAGCATTGGCTCGCATAACGAGCCATAGCCATGCTGTGGTTATGCGTGACGCGTTTCCCGATCCGCCTCGACTCGTGGATTCACCCAAGCTGACGCTGCCAGCCTGTCGGCTCACTCAGTGTTCCTTGTTCTACCGTAGCGTGAGGATCTACGCATTTGTGCGCTTGTGATTTCATTGTTTCGCTGTAGCAGTTTGCTGTATAAGCATATCCAAAAATATATTGTGGACATGCAGACGGAGAATCGGAGACGATTGCCCTCAAGAGGAGTACTAGGGTGTTGTACTGTTTTAGCCATTATGAATGTAGAAAAGCCAAGTAAAATGACACCTTTTATTGGCTAACTAAAAGATTACAATATGCAGCTTTGATTACATCTTGCCTGAAGAAGG
>NC_053166.1:102912685-102935167 GCF_016835505.1 Polypterus senegalus
AAGATTGTCTGAGGCTTCGAAGCCCCGTTCGAAGCCCATCATGACACAATCTCAGTACTACGCATGTCTGAGGCTTCGGAGCCCTGTCATGATCTTTGTACTACGCATGTCTGAGGCTTCGGAGCTCTGTCATGATCTCAGTACTACGCATGTCTGAGGCTTCGAAGCCCCATTCGAAGCCCGTCATGACGAAATCTCAGTACTATGCATGTCTGAGGCTTCGGAGCCCCGTCATGATCTCAGTACTACGCATGTCTGAGGCTTCGAGCCCCGTTCAAAGCCCGTCATGACGCAATCTCAGTACTACACATGTCTGCGCAAAGCTTCGACTCATTATTTATTCATCAAGCTCCCATTTGAAGTATATATGGCCTCAACAGAGTTAAAAAACTCAACAGAATTCCCATTGAAATTAATGTTTGTAGAGGATCAATACATGTTAAATGATTGTGCCCGATAATACTTTGTGGCAAAAAATAAAATTATAAATTATACATCAAACAAACGCTGACTTGTTGAATGCATAATGCTGCAAAGATGAGCTTTAGCAATACAGGTGACGACAAATCTCTCACTATAATGCTCATGCAACGTTTTCATGCAACACTGAATGTATGTCATATAGTATACATCTATATATAATTGTTTTCGTCTTCAGTACATACATACATGCATACATTAAAAAACGTACATTATATACTGCCCTCCTGAAAATAGTAGTGGGGCAGTGGTAGCGTTACTGCTTCATCATAAAGCATACGTGGGTTCGGGTCGCACATCCACCCACTGTGAATTATGACCCAAAGAAGTCTGATTTTCTTTTTTCATTAAACAGCAAATTCCAACGTGGACCGGGAGCGAGCAAGGCGAGAACACTAGTAAAGATATATCAAATGGAAATGTGCATCTTGTTTTATGTCTATAACAAAAAAAATGTTTGAGTAACGATTTCAACTGTTTTTGTAGTTGTTGATGGCGGGTTTAGCGGTTTAAATTTTTAAATATTAAATTGATAAGGTGGAATGTGTTCTTACTTTGAGTGTTTTCTACTTGGTAAATGTGTTAGTAACTGGGATTGCGCCTCTATTACTGGAAGATTGCTTAGGAATGATACAGACTGAACAACTATATGTTTTAGGAAATGTTTTATTATTGCACTGTGCTGTGACTAAAAAACATTTTACTGATCGCCTGTTCGGACCTTGAAGATGTGTTCACGAGGGAGGGATGCTGCTATTAAAAGCAAATGCTTTTTCAACAGCAGGTCCAGATGTGTTTATCCCGCTGTTTTTTGTTACCTCAGCACTCAAGAGGATCTTTAATGCCGACCTTGATACGTGCAATGCTCACATTAGAGTGTCCCGTGTGTGTCGGTGACTGATCTCCACCGTGTCTCTCAGCCTCACTGATAGACACCGGATTGACACCTTTGAATGTTTGGTGCAGCAGAGCAAATTCAGCCTGATCTACCACAGTGGGTTTGTTATCACCTTATTCCAGAGTTTCTCAAGCTTTAAGTATTTGCGACCCGAGTTTCTATAACAGTTTTAATCGCACCCCCCCTAACATTTTTTTGAAATGTAGATGCATATTTTATTATACCTACTTAACTTTTATTGACATTTATCTAACTCTATATTTATTGTTCTAGTATCAGAATGTAGTTTAAGTTAATTTGTTTTGGTTCCAACACATGTTTTTTTCATATTTTTGATTCTTGTTTTCTTTTTTTCACATCTTCGCGCCTCCCTTTTTGTTACTTCGCGCTCTAGAAGGAAAATTTTTATATTAATATAGATAATAGCAAATTAACATATAGAGCCATAAAAAGTAATTAAAAGCTTTTAAAATATTAAGATTAAGCATAAATTAGAATGTTAAGCAAATAAGATAGGTCTAGTAAATAGTTAACTAAAAAATCAGTTATATTGCATTATTTTTTAGGCTTACAGTAAAATTTCCAGAGTAAGAAAAGAACAGCAAATTGATACACCGAGACCAGTTTTGGACAGGATAAGAGTTTGAGAACACCTGTGATTCAAGGCTAGGAAGCGATAACACAGAGAAGATACCTCTAAAAGGCTTGTATCAAAAAGCAGCTGGGCTGATGAATCAGCAGAAAAGCAACAAAAGGCTTTTGCTGTAAGCAGGGTCACGCATGAAGAGAAAATCTTAGTAAATTCAGGCATTAGCAAAAATACTATAAGAATATATTAGCAATTAACTTTAGTGTAGAAATTAAGACAAATCAAGCATGCCAAGCAATGATTAAATGAAAGCACATACTATATTTCTTTTTAATTAAAGCTTAAGCTTCAGGTCACTGTTATAAAAAGTTTGAAAGGTTTAAGAGAGCAAATAATGAGAGGAAACCCATATATGGAATTGAGGCTTTGGCCAGTTAGAGAAAATGGGAACAGCATAGAAAAATAACCAATTCCACGAGGGGGCCAGTGATAGGAAAAGTAAGGAGATGATAAGGGTTCCCATGGAAACTCAAGGTTTGGCCAGACAGGAGTAGAAAGGAGTCTGAGAAGATGGGCAAGAGAGCTCATTCGAGCGAGGTCAGAAAAGATCGGAAATTACATAAGAAAAGCCCAAAGATGGTAAGAAGAAGCCATCCACCCAGTCTTAGACCAATCAAAATAAGCTGAACAGACACCAAGAGGAATAATGGACAGTAAAATCAGGTACAGAATGAGCTAATTGAATGTAAAAATGATAAGAAATTGTTATAAAAACTTCAATTGCTGTAATGTTCGGCGCTCAATCTCATTCGGCCGAATTGGGTTGAGTCCGTGTGGTTGATTTATTGCAATAAAGACTTAAAACTCTGTCTGTCTATCTCGAGTCCTAATAGCCTTTATTTTTAGGTAAAAAGCCTTCTGATGATGAATTTTTTGCCACGATGGATTGGTGACCCCGAGCACGTGATAGAATAACAAGGCAGCTGCATGAATCCAGTGGCAGGGGCAATGTTCTATGAAACGGGCACAGTTGGTGGCCACCTATAAGGTAAGCAATATTTTCGCTAAACTAATTTGTGTAAAGTTTCAGAGAGCATCTACCCCTTCAACGGAGACAAGCAGCATTTGGCCTTTCTAAAACGAACAGGTAGGAATAAAGGATGGGCAGACAGACTTAATGGAGTGTGTGAAGGTTGTTCAACTAATATGAGTGTGATTGGATGAATGTCAGGTGCAGTAGTTAATATGGTTTAAAGCATTCCGTCCCAGGAGAGATGAGGGAGTGCTCTGACCCAGGCGAGTCAGGGGCTGCACGAGTAAGCGTAAAGAGTGTACAGCTTATATGAATGTGTGTGTATGAATGAGAGATGCAGTAAATAGTAGAAATTGAGGTTAAAAAGGATAAACGCTCCCTTCCCTTGTGAGACGGAGGGCTGCACGGTGCAGTACTCAATACGAGTTTAAACCGCTCTGTCCCAGAAGTGTCAGGGGAGCTCCGGTCCCAGGCGAGACGGAGGACTCGTAACGCTCCGGCCCAGGCGAGTCGGGAGTGCTCTGACCCAGACGAGTTCTCCAGTAAGATGAGCGAGATGTTCTAAAATTCCCGCTTGTCTCGAGAGGGAACCAATCTTTGGGAAAAGCAAACAGCAATTCCTTCTGATTGTGCCATAATAAGAAAGTCAGTCCAGGTGCGACTGGAGGCCTATCATTACCGCCCCAGAGTAGAGACAGGGGTCTGACATGGTAGGCGAAATTCCTGTTTAGGTACCGCTTCCAGCTTGCCAATAGGGAGAGCAAGGGGAAGGGCTGCTCGATGGAACAGGTGGAGTGAGTGTGCTAGTTTTAAGGGACAGATAAGGGAATAGAACTTTTTGTTTATTATTTTATCATTTTTATTTCATTTTTATTTTACCTTTGGATAGGTTAGGGAGGCACTCAAGTGCTGTGTGTATGGAGCACTTTTAAAAAGTGTTGCGGCAATTGTTGAAGCACGTACAGGTGCGCAGAATGCTTGGAGCGCTTTAAAAAAGCGACGTGGTGAGTGAAGCACATAGGTGCAGATTGGAAAAGAGTGCATGGTACAGAGGTACAATAACTAGCATAAGGAGAGAATAGGGCACTAGGGTTAGCACTTTAGGAAATAAAAAGTGTGATTGAGTATGAGTGTGAAATATAGGGAATGTATGAAGTGTATAAGCTTAAAAAGAGAATATAACTTTTTATGTGTAAAATAATTATATTGTTCTGGAAAAAAAATATAGAGAAACCTAAGTGTATAAAAGTAGCTGTAAATAAATTTCACAGAGTGAAAGGAGGAAGAGTAGAGCTAAGACACTCAGTAAGGAATAGAGAAAGAGGGCTTTTGTTTAGATATATAGTTTTGACCTTATATACCATTCGGAGCCGTGTATGGAGAAAATATTGTTACGGGAGATATAAGTTGTGGGGTAGATAAGATAAAATAAGTTTGAACGTCTTTACAACTTGCATTCGAAGAAGAATAAAAGTCGTGGAAGTATGGTTAATGGGAGTCAGGATTTGGTCTAATCACCCATATATACAAGTTCAGTGGAACAAATTAGATCTTGCATTTGTAAGAAAGCAGGAAAAAGAGATAAATATATATATATATATATATATATATATATATATATATATATATATATATATATATATATATATATATATATATATATACTACTCAAAAAATTAAAGGAACACTTTTTAATCAGAGTATAGCATAAAGTCAATGAAACTTATGGGATATTAATCTGGTCAGTTAAGTAGCAGAGGGGTTGTTAATCAGTTTCAGCTGCTGTGGTGTTAATGAAATTAACAACAGATGCACTAGAGGGGCAACAATGAGATGACCCCCAAAACAGGAATGGTTTAACAGGTGGAGGCCACTGACATTTTTCCCTCCTCATCTTTTCTGACTGTTTCTTCACTAGTTTTGCATTTGGCTACAGTCAGTGTCACTACTGGTAGCATGAGGCGATACCTGGACCCTACAGAGGTTGCACAGGTAGTCCAACTTCTCCAGGATGGCACATCAATACGTGTCATTGCCAGAAGGTTTGCTGTGTCTCCCTGCACAGTCTCAAGGGCATGGAGGAGATTCTAGGAGACAAGCAGTTACTCTAGGAGAGCTGGAGAGGGCCATAGAAGGTCCATAACCCATCAGCAGGACCAGTATCTGCTCCTTTGGGCAAGGAGGAACAGGATGAGCACTGCCAGAGCCCTTCAAAATGACCTCCAGCAGGCCACTGGTGTGAATGTCTCTGACCAAACAACCAGAAAGACTTCATGAGGGTGACCCAAGGGCCCCATGTCCTGTAATGGGCCCTGAGCTCACTGCCCAGCAGCATGCAGCTCGATTGGTATTCGCCATAGAATACCAGAATTGGCAGATGCACCACTGGTGCCCTGTGCTTTTTACAGATGAGAGCAGGTTCACCCTGAGCACGTGACAGAAGTGAAAGGGTCTGGAGAAGCCATGGAGAACATTATGCTGCCTGTAACATCATTCAGCATGAGCAGTTTGGTGGTGGGTTAATGATTGTCTGGGGAGGCATATCCATGGAGGGTCACACAGACCGCTACAGGCTTGACAAAGGCACCTTGGCTGCCATTAGGTATCAGGATGAAATCCTTGGACCCATTGTCAGACCCTATGCTGGTACAGTGGCTCCTGGTGCACGACAATTCCTGGCCTCATGTGGTGAGAGTATGCAGGCAGTTCCTGGAGGATGAAGGAATTGATACCATTGACTGGCCACCACACTTTCCTGACCTAAATCCAATAGAACACCTCTGGGACATTATGTTTTGGTCCATCCAATGCCACCAGGTTGCACCTCAGACTGTCCAGGAGCTCAGTGATGCCCTGGTCCAGATCTGGGAGGAGATCCCCCACAACACCATCTGTCATCTCATTAGAAGCATGCACCAATGTTGTCAGGCATGTATACAAGAACACAGGGGCCATACAAAGTGCTGCGTACAATTTTGAGTTGCTGCAATTAAATTTTGGCAAAATGGACTAGCCTGCCACATAATTTTTACACTTTGAGTTTTGGGGAGTCTTTGAATTCAGGGCTCTGTAGGTTGATCATTTTCATTTCCATCAAACGATGTGGCATCCTTTCGTTCCTAACACATTACCCAGTCTATATCAGTATAGATATTCAGGAGGATTTCTTTTTCCCATTGAGATCTGATGTGTTTTCAAAGTGTTCCTTTAATTTTTTTGAGCAGTTTTTATATATATATATATCGAAAACATAGCTGGGTGAAGTGTAGACACACAAATATTTTAAATAGCCCCAGCCTCAAATAAATGATTGTGTGATTAATTACATGAGCACCTAGTGGTAATAAAACAAGCCACAACAGCGAAGACAAGTGTGAGTGTGAACAAAACTCTGAACCCAAACAGTGGGTAGACGAGAAACACAGTAAAGTAATTGAGCACATAAAGGTGTAAGTGGGGATTCTGTAAGCAACTATTTCTTCCATGCAAAAAATAGATGAATATATACATGAGAGTGGAATAGAGATCAGAATACTACAAATTATTAGGGATAGAAGGGAGAAAATAGTAGAAATCGCAGATCGAAAAACAGGAAGGGTCCTATGTGAATACTGCCAGCTTGAGAATCAGGAGGGAAAATATAGTATAGATTTATTACTGTGGTTATAAGTTGTGGAAAAGTCAAGCAGCAAAACTTATTGCACAAGAAAGGATCCGGCATATAACTCATGGTGTGCATACTCACTATTGGAAAGAGGATTTTTACATAAACGCAGCGAGACAACCGCACAAATTAGCAGAGGGTACTAAAAACTTTTTATTGAAAGCAATCACCGAGATAACAGACTTGGATGAGGTACAGGAAGAGTGGCCCTATATAGATTGGGGAACTATAATTGCAAGAAATTGGACGGTGAAAAAGTTGGGAGCTACTTTGGAAAAGTTAGTAGAGTCAGACAAACTTTTCTTTATTGAGATTCCCTTTAAAAACACTTACAGCCATACTTATAGAAGGGAATAAATCATGGCTTTAAGAGAGGGCAAGGAAAGACAGGAAAAATACTGAGAAATCCTGGTGCTGAACTAAATTATAATAGCAAGAAGGGTAAATTGGTGTCCGAAAAAAACTGTAGGGAGATTTGTGCTGCCTGCAGTCACAATAAGAAAGGTCCTGTGTAAAATCAAACCTAATTTAAATAGAAATTCAAAATTAAGATTGGCGATAGGAAACCCACGGCTACAGGGGGTTAAAATGATGATGAAAAATCATCTCAAAAATGGTACAAGAGAACAAAAAGTTTTAAAAGCTGCTGGCCTCAAAAAGGTTCATTTAGTCTGGAATTGTGCAAAGAAATGATAAAGCACATAAAAAAATTATAAAACAGAAGATGTGAGCGAAAAAAGGGAAAATAAGAGAAAACAGGAACTAAACATAATGCAAGTGTTTATGGGGAAGCAATAAGAAGAGACACAACACTAGATAGAATGAATTGGTGCTTTACTGAGAGAGAGGTAGAGAATAAAATCCCACCGGCACCACTGTCGGGTATATCACATGAGCTCCCAGTAATAGAAGGAAGAATAGAATTTAAAGTACAAATAACGGTGACAAATGAGGGGGGGAGAATTGGGAGAAAAGAAAACGGGACAAGAAGAGCATTTGAATACAGTGGATGAAACTGATTCTGTGACCAAATTAGAAATAGCAATGAAAAACAGTAATTAAATAGCAAAAGCAGCTGGGTGAAGTGTAGCCAGTCACATATATATATATTTTAATTGCCCCACCCTCGAATAAGGAATGAATGATTGTGTGAGTGACTGCATAAGCTCCTTTATTTCTTAGTTGTAGTAAAAATAAGCCACAGGTGCGGAGACAAGTGTGAGTGCGAGTGAGCTCCGGACCCAAATAGTTGTTACCGGGAGACACAATAAAGTAATCAAGCACATAACGAGTGTGAGTGAGATTTTGTAATCAAAGCATTTCTTCATGGAAGATACATTGAGAAATTTTTTATCAAGACGATGTCACCGTTAGGAGGTACAGTAAATAAATATATGAAAGCCAAAGTAGTTAATTAAGATGAATATAAATTAAAGATCAGAGAAAGAGTATATTACAAAAATATATCCAGAAATGCATTAACGTAGTTCACTTGACAAGATTTCTTAAAATAAATTTATTACCATGATTTAAGTACTTTTAGTTGGCATGGGTTTCCTTCCTTGCAGCAGTAGGATTTCGTAAAATTATCAAGAAGTGTAATTAACATAAATATAGACAATTAGAAGAAGTGCGAGCATTTGGTAAATTAGAAAAGTATTATAATAAGAATTCGTATATTAAAATGTGAAGTTTAGAAAAAAAAAATAATAACTTGATTCAAATACTTGTCTGTGCTGAACTTATTCAATGTGTGTGCGTGTACATTATGTGTGTGCGTGAGCAATAATTGTTCTGTGTGTGTGTGTGTGTGTAAATATGTTTGTGCTAAAAATGTGTGAGCGTGCGCGTTTTTTGTTCTGCGTGTGTTTGGGAGTAAGAAAGCGAAACATGGAGACCTCTGGGTAATGTAGTTCAATTATGATTTGCTGAAACTTCATATAAATTTCCAGAGCTCGTGACAAAAAATGGGTTAAAATGAATTTTGTATCTAAATTTCCAGAGCTCTGAGTAAATATGGGTTAAGATAAATTTGAGTATGTGTAACATTTGGTAAAATGAAAAATGCATCCACTTTTAATTATACAAATGTTTATAAAATATGCGAGGCATCTTTCCTTCGGACCCTGATCAAGTATTAAGGGATAATGTTCTTTTGATAACTATAACATTCAAGGGAAACAATGCTTTTCAATTTCCTTCTGTCCTTTTCTTTTGCTTGTGATGTGTGTATGTAAAATTATGCATTATGGGGATTATTACAGTGGAGTGTGTGTTGGCACAGTGGTTAGCACTTATGCTATGATTCGAGTTTATTTGTGATTTTGTGTTGAAGCTTACATGTTATTTGTTTTGAGTTAATATTCTCAATGACAGTTTAGTCTTTTTGCTGGGAGTGCCGTCTTGCTGTGGTATCGAACCGCGTGATTTCTCGATAGTTGGATTTGCCTTAATTGACACAGGAATAGGATCGCCACGGAAGCAATTCCGCCAAAAGAATCTCCTTGATCTAGAAACCAGCACTGTTTCAAGCTGAGTAGGATTTTGTTCTGTTCCTAGGGTTAACACCAGCTAACGTCATGAGAGGCAGTTTTATGTTCATTTGTCCTGAATAGTATGTTAAGTGAGAATGGAATTTCTTCCTCTTCAGAATTCAATTTCCCTTTCTCATTCCTTTGCTGCATTGTTTCCAAATATAGTGTGTAACAGTAAATAATAAGTAACAAAACTGGGGTAAGGTTGAGTGTGATACAATGGTTTGGGCGATTTTATGTATGTTATATAGTGTATTAAAGGGATCCCTATGTGTGCATGTTAAATAAGTTTCAGTGTGTTTGAGAGTATGTGTAAAAATATGTGGTGTTGTTTGCAAGGATGAAATAATTGATATTAATGTGTGTGGGAATGTGAATATAAATGTTGAAATTAAAAGAGCTCTTAATTCTAAATTCAAAAAAGATATGAACAGGTGGTGTAAAAAGATCTCCAGATTAGGCATGATATTATATGAGCACCCCTTTCATTTGAGTACTGCCCAGACTCAAATAAAAGGGAGGATTTGAATTAAAAGGAATAAAAATTCAATTGAAGGAGACATTCTTTAAAATAGTAAATGAAGCTGAAGAAAAACAGTGGCTTCCAGTCCAGGTAGTGTTCCATGCTAAGATATGCTATAAAAAGAGGGAAAAAGGGGGGTTAACTAAGAGAAAAACAGACTGTGCTCTTTGGAGTCAATATTCTGAAAAACATGTAACAAACATCTGAAAGATAATAATGAAAGAATGTGCAAGATCAAGTGACTTTAGCAGTAGGTTATGAGGAAATGAAATCAGTGTATGTAACTGAAGTAGATTTAAAGTATTTTCTTAGTATGAGATTCTGGGAAAAATTTACTTGATAAAGAAGTGGGTTCTTCATTCTAAATATGGGTAGGAATGTGCAAATTTCTTAGATGGCCTTATAGTAAATAAATAAAGGCACATTTTGCATTATAGGGCATTCTGATATATTGATTTCTTTCCTCATTTCCTTTGTGTGTAATATTGACATGTTTGTGTGAAATATAGTGGAATACTGGCATCACAACAAAGCTAATGAAAGGTTCACTTTTATATTTTTGAGGCATTAATGAAATATGAATGAGACATTTTACTAAGATTCTAAAAAATTAAGATCCAAATGTATGTGGTATTTTAATTAAAAAAATAGTAATAAAAAAAAAGAAAGAAATACTACTTGGGATACATGTATAGAAACCTTAAGCTTTTATATAACAAGTTATGAGGGGTTACAGATGGAGTCCAAGATTATTGCTGCTAAATAACCTTTGAAATAATTTAAGGGACTTTAAATGGAAAGGGATAAAATATTTTACTTCACTGACCTTGTTAATCTTAGATATGGTCCAAATATACTCAAATATGAACACCTTGTGTAAAAAGAAAAATGTTTTTAGGACTTTGTACATTTGAACAATGCTTTATAATTAGATACATGGGAGAGGAAATCCATCCATCCATCCATTTTCTAACCCGCTGAATCCGAATACAGGGTCACGGGGGTCTGCCGGAGCCAATCCCAGCCAACACAGGGCACAAGGCAGGAACCAATCCTGGGCAGGGTGCCAACCCACCGCAGGACACACACAAACACACCCACACACCAAGCACACACTAGGGCCAATTTAGAATCGCCAATCCACCTAACCTGCATGTCTTTGGATTGTAGGAGGAAACCGGCCCGGAGAAACCCACGCAGACACGGGGAGAACATGCAAACTCCACGCAGGGAGGAACCGGGAAGCGAACCCGGGTCTCCTAACTGCGAGGCAGGGAGAGGAAATGTGGAGCCTAATTATTTTTGTTATATTTAATGTCAAAAAGGAAAAGTAATTAAGAATTTACCCGTCCAGATTGTGGATTTCTTTCTTGACTCTACTTGCTATGCTAACTATGAGATGTTCTCTGGAGGTTGCTGGTATACTTGACGATCATATAAGGGGGTACAATGAACAGTATGACAAATTTATTATAATTGACTGAAGACTTCTTGCATTTTTTACGCCAACCTCCACGGAGCATGGCTCTTTAACTAATAAATACTCAACCTTCTCTTTGCTTTTGTTTGTTCTCTATCCCTGGACGTATTTGTCTTTCCTATAAGAGAACTATAAAATTTGGCTTTTATTAAATGATTATATTAATGGGATCAGTTTCAAAAACCCTCTTGCTCCACATCTCTTCTACTTGTAAGATAAACAGCAATATTGACACAAATGTCAATAAGGGGGAAGGGTTGGTATAATAAGTATTGGTATATGTATGTTTAATTTTGTTTAAATTTTGAAACCAGTTTAAATTTTGGAACTATTTTTTAATTATTATGGAACAAATGCAGATAATTTGAATATTATGTCAATATTATTGGGACAAATTTTTTGTAATGATTTATTAGTGAGTACATTTTTACTGATATATATATATATATATATATATATATATATATATATATATATATATATATATATATATATATATATATATATATATATATATATATATTAAGATTCACTTTATTTTGTAATGACTTGGGACATGTTTTCAAATGAGTGGAAATTGCAACCGCAGCTAAACTGGAAACAGCTATAAAGGAAGGCTTGAACTTTGTGCTTATCAATTTTAAATTGTAATCTGACTGTTTAAAGGCACATTGACTTAGACAAACACAGACTGGATTGAAATGACCGTTTGTTTTACTGCTAGCAATATTTTTAATAGGGGTACCCCCAACGAAACAGATTTGACATCTTATGACATATTATTTTTTGGATCCATAAGTACCTACCAATGAAGAATTAACATGCTATCTAAACGGACGTTTTTAAGTCTTTACATCTGCAGGTGAAAGCTGTTTTTTCCTAGTGCATCGTAGATGCATTTGAAGTTGAACCAGAGATTGTGCTGCAGATAAACTAATCATCTGACTCCAATCAATCAACATTTATTTATATAGTACGGAAGCTTATTCCCGCCACTCAAAAAAAATATATATTGCGTTATTTCACAAACGAATTGCGTTATATCGCAAAAGAATTGCGTTATTTCGCAATAATAATTCCGTTATATCGCAAAAGTATTGCATTATTTTGCAATAACGATTGCGTTATTTCACAAAAGAAGCCATTGCAGGAGGCTTGTAGTGTCTGCACATTGCCGACTAGCAGCGACTCGAGTACTCGCACATCCATCTTCTGAGGACAAAGCGCTGGTTCACAACGCAGGCATCTGCAAGGCAGAGGTAATCTTTAACTCGAAACATCAATTAAACCTAAATCATATATTTCAATGATAATATAGGTTGATAGAGATACTACAGCTCGGTTAAAACAACGGTTCGAGTGTAAGGTGTCTGTTCCAAAAACCTACTAGTAAAGATAACGCATTTTTTAATCGTTTCAGTAAAGATAATGTTTAAAAGGAGCGGCAACGTGCTCATCTTTAACTACTGTTTGACCGTAATGTGTGTTGAGATTTCACGATTTGATTCAAAGAATTCCCGACAATGCAACAAACGTAAATAAAACTGCAAGCTGTAGAACTATGTATACAAGATGCAACGTATAAGCTGGAATCTCTGTCAGTTCATAATTTCTCTGAACCAGCTTGTAGTCCAACAGTTAATTTGATCAGAGCCAAAACCAATCCTCGTAATAAGGCATGAATCAATAACTCGGAAGTTTATGAAGTACTTACACAGAATAATACGTCTTAGGTTTTGCCAGCGGTTTGTGTAACCTTTGCCTGTAAACAAATGTACCAAATCTATACATTTTTACAGCGGTTAAATATAGATAAATTGCACTAAGTTTTGGATAAATCAGTTTTACGAAATGTAATATACACAACATTTTTCGGTTAAACGCTTTACTGTACGTTAACAAGTAAAATTTACAGGCGATGCTCTTTTGTTATACTCTGAATGAGTGAGAGTAGGTGTCCTTGTGTGACCTGAGATGTGCTGACACCCCAACAAACTCCGAATTGATCTGTTTGCCGATACTGCACTACCTCGGTCCCCGCAGCGCTATCAGAACACGCGCAGACTGAAAATGTTCAGAAAAACGTATCATATTTACACCGATTACACAATCGGTTATAGACCAGTGTCAATAGGCATCAAGCAGATGACAAGGTGTAAAACAAGCACGATTTAATACAGAAAATATATAACCTGTTATTCATAATTATGAAACAATTTAATCTGTGTGCAGGGAAGTACAGTATTTTCATATTGCAATAAACGCAGTACTTAATTGTTTTTATCAGCTGAAATACATTTTAGGCTAAATGTAATTTCGTATCACTTTGTTGTTAATCATATTTTTAAATATATTGTACCCTTTTTAAGTGAGTATCTTGTGTTATATTATTGAAGGTAAGCGTTAGAGTTTCTTTTTAGCAAATGTTTCTCAGTGGCATCAAGAGTAAATTAAAATAATTATTAATAGTAGTCTTCAGCATACAGTGGCAATGCATTGAAGCTTTGTTATTTTTTCCTGTACTGTCTATTTGATGTTTTTTGCATGTTACACTAAAATAAACTATAATATTTTAAATGAATAAACAGGGGAAGTTATATCAAATCATTTAAATTATTTTCTCTTTGCTTCTGTTTTCAAGCTATTATTCATATATACATTGTGGATTCAGTACAGACGATGTTAAGTAGCATAATAAGAATGTACTTTGATCTTGGACTAGAACAAAAGGACATTTTATTGTGTTTGGCCCACAATCATGGAATAATTGTTTCCCTTCGAACTTTGCAAAGAAATCTGCAGTGCTTAAACTTGTACAGACGGAAACACAAGACAGATTCTCTAGACTTAGCTCTATTTCTTCAACAAGAAATCAATAAATCAGGAAGACTCCATGGATATAAATGGATGCATGCAAAATGCTTAGCAAAAGGGTTTGTTACTGACTCTGAAAGTATAAGACTTCTACTAAAGACTCTAGACCCAGAAGGAGTTGAACAGCGTAAACGTCGTTGTTTAAGACGCCGTCAGTTTTCCAGTAAGGGGCCTAACAATACATGGCACCTAGACTCCAATGATAAATTAAAACCCTATGGTATTTTCATAAATGGTTGCATTGATGGCTTTTCAAGGTTTATTATATGGTTAGAAGCAAGTAACAGTGGAAAGGCTGGAATAACTGCAAATTATTTTGCACAAGCAGTTAAAAAAAGGAACGGCTGTCCATGCCTTGTTCGAGCTGATCTCGGGGTTGAAAATGTGCATGTTGAAAAAATGCAAAAATTTCTAAGAAGAAATCACACTGATTTTTATGCTTCAGAAAATAGTTTTATATATGGTCAGAGCAGAACAAATGAGCGTATTGAATTTTGGTGGGGCATACTAAGAAAACAGAATCTTCAGTTTTGGATGGATCTTTTTAGGCAAATCCAAGTGGATGGTTACTTCAGTGGGGATTTTCTAGATAAGGAGCTGATAAGATTCTGCTTTATGAAATTAATACAGGTATGGAATTCTTTTATTACATTTATGATATTCCCATTGCAATTAGCCTTGCCCATAATCTACTCCATTTAGATAGATAGATAGATAGATAGATAGATAGATAGATAGATAGATAGATAGATAGATAGATAGATAGATAGATAGATAGATAGATAGATAGATAGATAGATAGATAGATAGATAGATACTTTATTAATCCCAAGGGGAAATTCACAACATTTGTAGAAACACTTCCAGCACCATCTTACCTATGTCCTACAAAGTAATATGACAATATGTAATCACTCCATTATGCCATGTGGAAAAGATTGCTATTAATTATTGCAAATATATTTTGTCATTCTGATTTAAAGGAAAGTGAATCAATTTAATGTTGCGCCGGGTATATTGATTGATCTGAAAATGCATTACTTTTATCAATGAGTACAAAAAATAAGCAAACCTTTTAATGGTATGGCAATTGATGATTATTGAATCTCACAGTTAGTATAATGTTGCTGAAAAGCACAGTGCAGTTGATTACATGTTACATTTGATCATTAACTATTTATAATGTATTGCCTTTCAGGCTGAGTTGGATGATGTTGTTGCCATTTGGAACAGGCACCGTATGAGAGCCAATCCTTCAGCTATCCTTCCCAGTGGGAAACCTTTTCTTTGTATACTCTTCCCGAAATGTTTGGTTATCAAGATGAACTTGTTTTTGTTGATCACCTAGAAACTGAAGTCTGTGAAGAGGAAAGCATTCCAAAAAATGAATATCCCTGTGATCAAGATATACATGAGCTGTGCTGTATACTTATGGAAGAGAATGGCTTTAGCATGCCATCTGACCCTTTTGATGCTGTAACACTCTACCAGGCACTTAAGACAATAATACCTAATTTACTTTAGAAATACACATACATTTAATTTTGTAATGGACAAATATATTTATTAGAATTTTTCTGCTGTTATTTACAGCATGTTCTTTAAATCATTGCCCCAGGGCTTCAATCTTTTATATTTGCAACACTTGCACAAAAAAGATTTTATAATTTAAAAACTATTATGTGTGTTATTCCGAATTACATTATTACCACTTTGCAGTACAGTGTCTATGATGGAAACAAGAAAATTCACCTAGCAATGTGATGTTTAAGTATATTGGTGTTACACATACTTTTTATGTTTTATATTTGCTGTTTGAAATGTTAGTAACTCACACAATATTTTAGAAAAAATACAATTGTGCTTTCAACACCACACTCACTGTTATTTCTGGATCAATATCCTATGCATTTATACTCTCCTTCCAGTTACAATATTTTGTAATGTGCAGTTAAATATTAATGTGTCTAAATAAAAGTCCACACTCTTATTTTCAGTGTCAGAATAAATATTATCAGTTCCTAAAATGCCTGTAAAATACTATGAGGCTAACAGAAAATGTCTGAGCCTAGTATACAGCTCAAAAACTATCATCAGTGATTCTGTGAATTATAACTACACTCATTATAAGTTGGTAATTATTTACTTGAAATAAAAGCATTTTTGAATTTGACAATTGATCTTAGAACGAACAAAGATTGTGTATTTTATCTGTATTAATGAAACCACAATATTGTAACACAGATCAGATCTACTTGAAGCCCCCCTTTTATCCTGGTCCAGGGTGGTGCTTCAGGGCATAGTAGATAGGTAAGTAGATGACATAGTCTTGTTGTGCATAATCTGAAGGAGCTATAGAGATGTTTGTTATTCGGAGAGACAAAGAATGAGAATTAAGTAAAATGTTACTGAGTTTAGCCAAATTTACAAATACATTCAGACAGTAATGCAACATAATTACACCACTGGGAAAGATAACAGTTCTTGTGCTGGTGGTTGAAAAACTGCCTTTATTGTATGAATGTTACTAATAGCTATGTAAGATATTTACTCTTCCTTAAATGCAGCATTCCAGGGGTGACTACCTACTGAGTCCAGAATCCATTTGGGGGATTTCTGTGATCACATAGTGAAGGTTGGGGATAAATAGAAGGGTTTCACTCTGTGAAGGCAATGTCCTGATATGAATGTGACAGATGAAAATTACAGTAGATAGATGTGGAAGGCACTATATAATAGACAGATAAGTAATATTTTTCTAAGTGATATTTATAGTATTAAACTACATCATTCTCATGACATCAAAAAATAAAAATATTTCATAACTTTGAAAGTTATATTTTATAGGAAGTAAACAATTAGGTATGACTAAAACTGGTTTTAGCCTAAATACTAATGCACCTTTAAGGGCACATGCATAGACAACACTGTTTATTTGTTTATTATTTTGTATTAAACTATTTGATGCAATTATAAAAGGCATATTCTACTATACAATCTGTTCATTTTCTATTCTACTAATGCAGATCAAGGTCAAATGGACATTATGCACTTTTGGGTAGCATCAGGTGCAAGGTATGAAGCAATGTAGGACGGGATATCAGTCATTCACAGAGTACATTTTTACACATACCCAGATTCACTTATATAGCACCTGTTTAGAATGACCAATTACAGTGGAAGACTGACATAGCAAAGACATGAAATTGGTGTAGAAAACTTAACACAGACACAGAAAGAACACACAAACTACACAGGCAGTGTCCAGAATAGTGTCTGAACACAGGACTATCTCTGAGAAAACAGTGCCAATCCAATCACTGTGCTTCTCATGTTATTAGCACATATGCTCACAGTATTTCTTGCATTATTTCACTGTATTTCACTATACAAAGATAGCAGTTGCAAATTAGGCAAAAATGGAACACTTTATGAAAATGAAGGAGTATAAAAGTTGGTAATAATTTTAAGTTTATTATTAACAAAAAAACTGTAAAAGCATACATAATTCTTTATTCTGCATTCAAATTGTTGTACAACAAATGTTGTTAATTTCCAGAAGAAAAAAGTGAAAGGACTATTAAAACAGTCCAAGAAAATACACATAATATGTTTTAACCATTTCACAAGAGTAATGATACCATTACAAATTTTATTTTGTGACAAAATTTGCATCAAACTGAATACTTAATCAGTATCCATATAACAATTAAGTCAATATTTCAAACAAATAATATTGTTAAAAATAATTTAGCCAAAATATTACAATCTTGTTCTTTAGTAATCACAAAAATATGCCTCTCTTTAACACACTATATGAAAACATTGAAATAGGAAATAAAATGCTTTGTTTTTCCTGACATAATCTAGAAATTTGTTTTAAGTTGTACTGCTATATTTTCATTAATAGCATTTTTTAAGTGTGAGTCAATGTCCTACAAGAAGAACATCTTTTTAATATCAGAAAGTACAACACTGCTTGTATAATGAAACATACTTTCTACTACTAATGAAACCATCATTTCTTGGTATTCCAAATATTTTTCCTCACTTACTTTGGAACATAATTAGGGGAACACAACAGAGAACAATGCCAACTTTTGCTGCTAAAATGCAAAGAACTGTAAATGGAACATGTTTGTATGGCTGTACCGTAACGTTTGTTTAGTCACACAATATCCATTACCCATATGCCCGACTTTAGAATAGCTAAGAATTCACTGCGAAATTCAGGATAACTTTCATAGTTATCTGGCAATTCCAAAACACCACCACAAGTATGAGACACTGGCCGGCGTGCCAAACCTTCAAGGTTCACAAAAGTTACATCAATATTTTCTGTGCAAATTATATCTGAGCCTGTACAGAATCGAAGAAATGTGGCCAACTCTGAATCATCTAGTTCCTTGATGAATTTTACCAAATAGTTTGAAACAGTTTTTTGATTTTGGTTCATTTCATTTGGAAAATGGACCATCTTTCGAACTTTCTTGCTGTCAGGTACTGCCTCTTCATAAATTTTATTTAATGATGTCACAGTAAACATGATATTTTTCAGAACTTCGGTCCAGATATCAATAACAAATATTGGTTCTTGAATCAACTCCCTATGTGCTATCTCCATTATTATCTGCTGTATATTATCAGCTTTGGGTAACCTTTTGCATGAGTGTTCCTGAAGAACTTCAATGGGCTCAGGTAATTCCACTTCTGTGAATTTAGAAATTGCCATTTGGAGAACCTCGGATTCCAAAGATGGTACGAATTTCATGAAGCTGTCTAAAAGTGTACTGTTTTTCTCAATGCTTCCAAAAAAAACCTGCTGCATGAAAGCTGGGGCAAGCTGCACTGGAAAGTATCTACACTGCTCGTATCCGATCAAGATCACTTTTGCTATGGCTCTCCACTTACTTAATGTAAAATCATGCCTCAGAAATGGCACTCTGAATGTTTTACCAAGTGTGCATTTATTGTAAAATTCCTCCCAAAACTCTGCTAATGCATCACGTATTACTCCACCAAAGTCATCTGCTTCTTCCATTTCACCTGAGGGTAGAAGTCTTTTAATCTTCAGAGTGCAGCCATGATCAATTTCTGGATTTTTCTCAAAAGTGTGTACTATATCTTCTATAGCATTTCCACGTCTTACAATAAGTTCAAACTCCATGAAACATGTTGTAGACTCAAGAGGTATTGTGTCTGATAAGACATCAGACTCAAAAGAAGGTCCAAAGACAATTATGTTGCTGTCATCACTCAATGTGCTAAATACTGCATCATTAGAAATGTCATGTTCAGTACACTGTTTATCTTCTTTTTGGCACTCTTCAGGTGATTTGGGAATTTCATAGTTTATATAGTTGTAATCCAAACCTTCTTCATTTATTTTTTGATGTTTATTTACATCAAATGTAAAATGATTTGCAGAATTAGAAGCATCTGCAGGAAAATCTAGTAGGGTATGTGAGCAACCAGCTTTGTAAGATTCAGATATCAAGGCATCAGGCACTACAAAGATAGCTTCATTCTGTGAATTTGAGACTAATCCCTCATTAAGATCTCTAGACTTTGCAGGTGAGGATGCCGGAACGTTGCTCAGTGATTGGTGAATATTAGGAGTTTCCTTCTCTTCTAATAGAGTCTTAGATCTGCAAACTGCTTCACGATTTATGATTTCTTTCTTGCAAGTAACCATATAAAAACGCAGCAGTGGGAGTTTTGTTTGGTCATATAATTCTCCAACTGTGTCTTCATCCATTAGAGACTTATGCTCAAAGTTGGTGATATCAAAATCAAATTCCTCAACTGATCCGTGTGATGACTTACCATTAGGAAAGAAAATATTTTTTGCCATATTTAGAATGTCTTCTTTTGTAGCACTCTTTAAAACTGATAATTTCCTTGTTCCTCCACCACTTTTTGTACGTACTTGTTTAAGATCACTTGTTTGATTTTCTTTCTGAAGCCACCCAATTTCAATTTTTCGTGCAGACTTTTTAGCATTACTATTTCCATACCGACCCATATGTTTAGTTGGTCGTTTATCCTCTTCATCTGAACAAGGATCAGGTCTTTTCAAAACACAGAGTTTCTTGCGTAAATTCTGTAGTAGCTTTTCTTTTCTAGACATTTCATGCGTCTGAAATGTTTGCCTCTTGCAGAAGTCTAAAACTGCTAAACGATCACCATATAGGGGAAAATAAGTGGATAAAGCCTTCTCATCCATGAGTAATAAAACATTCTGATCAATCTGTATTAAAATATAACAGCAATAAAAGAAGTACATTAATAAACAAATCATGACAGTGTCTGGTATATTCTTCAGTATGTCCATTTATTTATAGCACTTTTCATCCAGCAAAACTCTACTGCTGGCCATGACCATTAAAATGGAGTGGAAAGGGTTTACTTTAAACTGCAAGTAAGCAGACTTACCAGTTTTTCCCTAGAATGTATCTAAAGAAAAGACAATCCTCCGACTACTCTACAGTCAGCAATGGTGATACACCAGGCTTACCTCGTATACTTTCAGGGCACCTGTTTTCCTTATATCAGCAGTTATCACTATTTTACTTTGTTTTTGCTGTCCCTCTAATCAACTTCAGTTTGTGCTCCCCTTGAAAGACAGATTTAAAAGTTTCATCTAACATTCAACCTATCATCATCAACCATCAACCACCATTTAAAATATTTTTTTCATGTCACCTCTTATGATCTATTTTAGTCTTAAGTTCTATCGTAACTCATAGCTTATTTTAAGCTCCTGCACATTTTTACTTAAATTAATTATACAATTTTTAAAAAACTGCAAGCTTAATATAACTCCCTGTGGGATTCTTGACCCCACATACTTTTAAAAAGCCCAAGTTCCTTTTTGAACTTTAAGAAAATTGTGCAAAAGTATGTGTACTATACCCTAAATCTCTGTCTTCTGTAATGTGATAATTACCCTCTCCTGGATTTTGTCCTCAAAAGATTTTCGAGTGTCTGTCTGTTTCCCAAACCCATTTAGACAGGGCATGGCTGTGAAAAAGCTGAAGCCTATACCACAGCCACTGGGGCTAGTTGAACAAAACCAGTACATCTAACCTGTATGTCTTTTGACTGTGGGAAGAAACTCACATACTCACGGGAAGAACATGCAAGGTGCACACAGAAAGCACCCGAATCCAAGTCACCTTGTTGCCATCACCACAACATCCTTTTTGGAGAGCAAAGTGGTGAATAAAATACACTGCACTGTTTTGTTGTTACTGTACACTATTAAATTCAGTAGTTTAATGTGTAGCAAATCCCCCATGTTAGCATATGCTGACAATTAAATAAATTAATTTCCAATACCTTTTCTTTTTCTAACTTTGGAATGATTTCCTGTAGATTTCTGCTCTTCAAAAAGTCAAAAAACTGGTCATACATTATGTCTTGTAAGGCCATTCTTAACTGGAGACTGAAAATGCTAGAAATAAAATTATAAATAATTAATTTTTGTATCAAATCAGTAATTTTTTAATCCTTGGATAATATTTTATTTAAAGCATTATTATTTTAGTTGGTATCAGTTTTAGGATTTGTCATTACCAGGAGCGCATTTTATGTGTAAGTATTATATTTAAAAATTATAAAAATCAAAAACAACACATTTACAAAACATGTTTGAAAACTGCAAATTTAACAGACTGTCTGGTTGGCAATGATATTGATGAAACAGACACAGATACGGTACATAAAGATGGAGACAAGGGTGGACAGTAACTGATGAATGACAGAATCATGAGGTGCTTTGAATGTATGTAGAAGTATGTGGAATATTAAAATATATATAATTAATATTGATGGTTCATTTATTTAATCTATTTAACCATTTTTTAACTTCTGACAGAATTTTATTATTATTCCATTTTTCCTCCGTCAGGTTTGGCTTTTAGAATTCGACATGACTGCTTATTATTTTAAGATGTTCTCACGCTTGTAATGCATCTGTTTTCTGAAACAGAAACAGTGCATAATTAAATATAAAGAGTACATGTAAACGTTTCATAACGAGAAAGACAGACAAAAACATTTCACACCTTTCTTTTTTATTTATTCAAACTACAATTAAAAGGTTCATTGGATATGATTTACACAGGATTTTTGTGTAGAATGTTATGGGTAAATTCCAAAATCAGACACTTTGTGACTGCAAAAACTGTAAGAAAATGGTTAATCAATAAATACAATATTTATATGTAATGAAAATACACTGAATAGTAGCTTCTGAAATTTCAATCGTTGTCTATACTTGTTTACATCGCAACTGAACCCAAATCGTCCAACTTGAACATAATCACTTCAAATGTAAAGGAATGTAGTAATGAAATAAACCGTTACATTATATTAAAACACGTGGGTCTTAAAAGGTCTGCTG
>NC_053166.1:102935667-102960667 GCF_016835505.1 Polypterus senegalus
TGTGCTCACTTATTGTAAATAATAGAGTGCAAATAAATGTGTGTGGTGATCAACATCATGTCTACCTGTCTGTGTCTGGGCTGTACCCCACACTGTCAACACGAATGCCTAAGAGAAGAGCACTGAGAGATATTTAACTGTATATCTCAGAGAGCTGGTGTAATGGAAGGATTTTTCTCTGTAAAAAGCAAAGGTGAAATAAAGAGAGGGAGGGGGAATCAAGAGAGCAGATGGGCGTTAGTCGCTTCAGCGCAAAATCAGCTATAGAAACTAATGTTTTGGGAAAAACAGCCAGGAATGTTCTAAAGATACAGCCAAGGCTATGTAAGGAGTTGTTTTTCACTTCGAGAGGCTTTTTTCACATGTAAGCATATTACTGTGTCTTCTGGTATCAGGCACTAGTCTCAAGGCCGAGTAGAAGAAAAAAATAGCGGCGTGTCCCGTGGAAGGAGGAGGTAGGCTGAAACTGATCACTTCTGCATACACTGCTTCCACGTAGGCCGCTTTTGGGCAAGGACACCTAATTAGTACATAAGGGAAGGTTCCGCCCTCAGTTTCTTTGGACGCTCAACCGTGGGGAAAGGCGCACACCGCCCGGTATCTGATAAAAGGCACACGGGGTTGATCCTCTGACGAGACTGACATGCGGGCTCCCTCAGTCTACTGGTCTAGGATGATGGCTCTGGGTCTTTTGATGTATGTTACTGTATGTATGTTATTGTAAGTATAAGTTTGTCTCTTTAAGCATATATATTTATTTCTATAACCTATTCATATGTATTTATATGTTATAATTGAATAAGTAAATTTTATTGAAGTATCGGACCTCTTCTTTCTGATTTTTGCCCACTTATTCTAAAGAACCCCTTGAACCATTTTCCCAAATCAAAACATTTTGGCGTAGTCGCTGCAGGATTTTGGGGAATCTGGTAAAATATTGAACTATTGAGTGAGACAAAAAGAAACCAGAGACTGGGCTGTGATAAAGGTCTGCAGATAAACTAATTATCTGACTCCAAGGAGAACCCAGTCATACCAAAGAGGGAATCAAGTCATGAATCAGGCCATCGATCAGCTGACTACTGGACAACGCACCTTGATTCCAGTTCCAGGCATCATGGATACCTGCTGCCAAGAGCTCAATTATGCTAGTGATGTTTGAGCCCAAAAGATCATCGTGGATTCCGAATCATAGATGACATCTGCCTACTTGGGTCCTTTTTGCTTGGGATGTTGGACCCCAACACCTGCTTTGGTCCTTATTAGAGAAGAAAGTCTGTCACACTTTTACTCTGCAGGGCTCAATGTTCTTGCTGGAGCCTGCTTTGACTGTCCACTTGTTTGACAAATGGCAACATCTTTGAAATTAAAAGTATTTGAACTGTGAAGTATGAAAGGTATAGAAGGGAAAGCTAATTTGTAAACAAAGCAGAATATAGGGATTCCTAAATAATATGTATTTAATGAATGTTTGCATTAATGGGAATACTATATAATTATTATGAATTCATAGTGGTTAAGAATAGATATTTTTAGATAAATGTTTTGATATGCCTTCTGATATTTTGTATGAGATAATAAGTCACCTTTAAGGACCAATGATTTGGTTATTTGTAAAGTTAATCATAATTGAGTCTAATCTAACATAAGGGATCTATTAGAGATTGTTAAGTGATTGTCATTGCAGTGGCATTCCACTATTACTAGTTAGGGTCAGTCCAGTTTAGATATTCTAGGTTATTAATTGTAGTACTATAGCAAATAATGTAGAGCTTTACATTTAGGTACATTTAATTAATTGAAAAGAATAATAGTGAGAATATGGGATGACACACAACTAGTATTTTGGGGATAAGGGACACATACTATAGGTCAGAACATCCATAGCTTTTAGAAGAGGATAAAACAGTTTAGGCTAGCATGTTGATGGTGATACAGGTCAAATGATTAACATCATGGCTTGATGAGTATATATGTTATGGAAATCAGTGAAATGAAGTAATAATTTGGCCCATAGGAGATGGAGTGTCTTATACATACAGTAGTGAGTGTGTGGTCTGTGAATTAAAAAGCCCAAATGAAGTCTGAAGATCTCTGAAGATGTGAATCCTTAATAAGAAGCTTGGGCATAACCCTTGAATTTGAAATTGAAATGAATGTGACCTCAAAAATGACCCAGTGATTTGCATTTTGGAAGGTAGTGCTGACGTCTTCCGAAGGGAGGATTGACACCTACTGTCCACAAGATGGCTGAATTAATGTGATAAAGGTGGCTCAAGGTTGAGATGACAGCTGAGTGTATATTTGGGCAATTTTATGAATGAGTGTGTTAAGATGTGAGCATGGTGAGGTGTGTAGGGACTTTATCTCTGATTATCATTGTGCACAGCGGTGGCAACCTAAAACTGGGAACTTTTGAGTTATTTAAGATAAATATTTATGCCATCTGTATCGTCATCAACAATATTAATTAGTATTAGCTTTATTTGAACCTGGGAATCATGGGGGTTCATGTTAGTGAAGTAGAAATTATTCTCTTAATGGTATTGTTTTATATATATATTTGAATGGTATGTTGTTGCTTATTACCAGTTTCCTAACTAGTTATTACTAGAGTTGCTGTCAAACAGGTGTGCATCCAATTTCTTGAACCATGGACATCTTCGGTTAAAGATTTTTATTCTTTTCTTGATGACAATGTGGATGATGAAATACCAAATCAGAAGAAACTCCTTGGGTGAAGTGCTAGTAACCGCTCCCCAGGGAGGTGACCCTCTACGTTGCGCAAAGTACCTGGGTTGAAGAAAAATGTAAGTTCACTGGAAAAATATTTCTCCAAGCGAAGAAAAAGCACTTATTATGGACAATTGTTTTATTATCATTATTGCTTTAATGACTATATTCAACTGTTATGTATTTTGTGCTTTACGAAAAATTGCAGTCAGAACAAGAAGGGCAAGAGCGCTGGTTTTGCGCTGAGCGAGGGGCCGAATGTAATGGAAGGATTTTTCTCTGTAAAAAGCAAAGGTGAAATAAAGAGAGGGAGGGGGAATCAAGAGAGCAGATGGGCGTTAGTCGCTTCAGTGCAGAATCAGCTATAGAAACTAATGTTTTGGGAAAAACAGCCGGGAATGTTCTAAAGATACAGCCAAGGCTATGTAAGGAGTTGTTTTTCACTTCGAGAGGCTTTTTTCACATGTAAGCATATTACTGTGTCTTCTGGTATCAGGCACTAGTCTCAAGGCCGAGTAGAAGAAAAAAAGCTCCATGTCCCGTGGAAGGAGAGAGTAGGCTGAAACTGATCACTTCTGCATACACTGCTTCCACGTAGGCCGCTTTTGGGCAAGGACACCTAATTAGTATATAAGGGAAGGTTCCGCCCTCAGTTTCTTTGGACGCTCAACCGTGGGGAAAGGCGCACACCGCCCGGTATCTGATAAAAGGCACACAGGGTTGATCCTCTGACGAGACTGACATGTGGGCTCCCTCAGTCTACTGGTCTAGGATGATGGCTCTGGGTCTTTTGATGTATGTTACTGTATGTATGTTATTGTAAGTATAAGTTTGTCTCTTTAAGCATATATATTTATTTCTATAACCTATTCATATGTATTTATATGTTATAATTGAATAAGTAAATTTTATTGAAGTATCGGACCTCTTCTCTCTGATTTTTGCCCACTTATTCTAAAGCACCCCTTGAACCATTTTCCCAAATCAAAACAGCTGGACATGAAGCAGTTAGGTTTTGCATTGGATCTGCCGTTTCTTAAAACTAATATCACTATTGACTTCACACATAGAGGCCTTTCAGAGAAGGCAAATTGCACATACATGTGGGTGTGTTTTAGAGTTTCATTATCTAAGCCATTGATTTTAACTTGCCCTCTTCTGCAAATAAATTGGCATATGGCATTGATACAAAATTAGGGGTCCAAACTATATGCAATTTTTTTATATGTACGACTATTGTTGTTAGGCAAGTGAAAATTACTCCATACCTCTTAATTAGTCTTTGCCGTCTTTTTAATTGGAAGGGGCCAAAATTAATCGACTTTAACATTGGTAAAGGGTGGTTGGTCAGGGAGTAGACAATCCCCTGGCAAATCTGCCATCATTTGCTCACCTGTTTGTGCATTGTATCTTCTGCATGTTGTACACTTTCAAATAATTTTTCTGATAGCTGAATTGACTTGTGGGATCCAATATTTCTGGAGCAACAGGGCTAGCATGTAGTTACATCCACAATGCCCATATTCTTTATGGACATGTAAAATGAGGTGGTAATATGTGAATGTTTATGAAGAATTGCAGGGTGTTTAGCTTCATCTGGTTTAGCAGCTTTGTTGAATATTCCTCCTAGTGTCATCTTGTATGACTGGGTCAAGTTTGTAGACTTTGCTATTTTTCTTTACATGGTGATTTTTGAGTAAGGCTTTAATCTCTTCTGGGTAAGCTTGTAGTGGACTGAGGCGAATAAGTTCCTTTTCTGCTTTAGACAAAGAGAAAGTGGGTTTAACTTCATTGTTGATTTGTATTCCTTCATATGTTCTATGATAAATGTTTTTTGTCTTTCTGGGCTGTGTCCAGATTAACTGACCATATATTGGAATGCCTTTCTCTCTTCTTTCAGGTGCAGTAACACTTTTTGTACCTAAGGAACCACGCTACTGCTTTCTTTAAGCTTAACTATTCTGAGTAATAGTTTATAAGTGCTTTTTCTATTTCAGTTTTTTCTTCTGTAGTACTAGGGTGTTGTACTGTGTTAGCCATTATGAATGTAGAGAAAGGCCAAGCAAAATGTTTTTTCAGTTTTTTCTTCTGCACTTGTTGAGCTTACTACACATCCTTTGATTTTCAGGTTATCATTAATAAGCAAGTCCTCTTCATCTAGGGTCTCATGTATAAATGGTGCATATGCACAAAAATGTTGCGTAAACCTGTTTCCACGCTCACATTGCAATGTATAAAACCTAAACTTGGCGTAAAGCCACACATATTTTCATGCCAGCTAACTGCTTGTCGTATGCAAGTTCTCCGGTCGGTTTTGCAAACTGGCGGCACCCAACGTCAAAGCAGTGCTACTGTTCTTGTGTGGTTTCCCTTTCATTTTAAGATTCACATCCCTGATGCAGCTTTATCAAATACACTGAAGTTAACCGCATATTGTTTATTAGTTTAAGTCATCTGATTGCAATTAACCTGTAACAATATAATGGTCCACGGAATAGCCAAACTATTCCAAATACCATAGCTGCTTTAGCGTTGTTCCTCTCACGGAACCACTCAGTGTTTTTATGTCACTGTATCAGAGTGTGGAATCACAGCTCTATAGCAGCTGATTGGAAAGAGAATTATCGGTATGCAGCATCAAGCACATGCTGTCTCAGCCATGCACACTATCTATTTAACTGCTTCCATACGGCAAACACTTCAGAGCCTTTCCTGTACGGACTTCGTGGTTCAGAAACAGTTTCATCTCAAGAACTATAAATGCATTCAATCAGTCAATCAAGTGCTCCTTGTAGAACTGTTTGTACTTATTAGCACAATTATCTCACTGTAAGCTTGCAATACAGTTATAATATTGCACAATATGAGGCACTTTATAAAGCTGCTTTTTACATATGATGACTATCATTTTTAAGATAAAATGCAGCAAAATATGTTTATTACTTTATACAGATAAAATGTTAACATCATTTAAATAATCTATATTGTTAATAATTAAACATGTAAGGGCACAGTGCAGCAGCACTAGCTAGTTCAGGGATTATTCCTGCCTCACACTTTATTCTTGCTGGGGCTGGTGCGACACTGGAAGGATAGATGGATAGAATAATTAAACATGTATTACAAAGACATTTCAATGTTCCTTAAAAGTTCTGAAGAATCTGCATTTTAAGCTTACAGATGACTTAACATCTATTATAGAGCTGATTGTGTGGCAATTGGTTACTTGGAGAAAGAAAAGGAATTGGGGGTTAGTACTTTTGAAAGAGACAGTACTTCTGCAATAAATGATTTCATTGAAGGTCGTGCACGTTGCAGCAGACATCTTGCGGGAGGCAGGGACAATCTCTGGACAGGGTGCCAGCTCAACGCTATCACTGCTTCACTGTGTTTCCATGTTTAATAACATTCTTTAACTCCTATCATCATGAAAATGATATCAAGTATACATCTCAGTATTTTAATTATTCAGAGAGCTGTAATATGAATGTAATTGATTCTGTGTCCTGTCGGAGGAAAAGAAAGCCCGTTTAAGAAGCAAGTAGTGATTCACACACATAGAGCACATAGAAGAACATATACAAAACAAACCGTTTAACGTGCTACTTTAGCTACGATGGTATTTAAGAAACTAGTAAATTAAACGATTTAAAGATGAAGTTTATGATGTTTTACTTTAATGACAAAATAAACTATGTGATTAAAGTGGAAATTTTGAGATTAAAGTTGACATTTCAAGCTTTTTTCTCACTGTGTCCCTAATTTTTTTCTTTTCTCTGTACCCTAATAAGCTATCATATGACACTCAGACGGTGGGCTAGGATTTGCCTTTTCACGGCAACTTTGATATCTGACGACTTCTTTTTTATTTCGGGCACTGTGCGACTTTGTGAATTTCAGCTTTCAAGTTTCTCCGACACTCTATGTCACTCGATCAACTTCCTTTTGTTGTTTATACCACTGTTTAAACCAACAAATAGTATGTTTTTCCTTGCCTCCACTTGTTATTCGTTGGAAATTCTTCTGTTTTCCCCCTTGCTTTTGCCATTGCCTTTTCACAGAACACTGAGCTTAAGGGCTATTTATATTGATTTGCATATTCAAACAGGCGTAATTCTGGGAGGAGACAGGGCAGGACAGCTGGCGCATACATGTGCATTACTTTTCATGCTGACCAGGATTTATGTAGCGGAAGAATGTGAAAGTTGGCGAATGCACAGATTTATGCATCTGGATTTTTTTGTGCATACACACATTTCCGCTTTTATCCATACGCCATGTTTTTATTGTGAGTTCTACACATGGCGTTATGCACGATTTGTGCAGAAATTACTGTATATGACCAAATCCAATTTGTTTAGTGCACCTGATTAAATTGTAATCCACAAGTAGCTGCTAATCGTTCATCCACTTTTTCATTTACTGGACATACTTAACTTCCACTTCTTTGTCCACCCCATATTTCTCTTTACATACTTCCCTTAAAATATGTTTATCGGGTAATATGACTGGTGCTAAAATTCCAAGTGGATCATATATTGAACTGACCACTAACAGTATGCCACGTCTTATAGCAGGCTTATCTTGCAAATTTACCTGTAACTTGAAACTGTTAGTCTATGTGCATCATTGAACACCTAAGGTTCACTTAACTGGTAACAAATTATGGCTTAAGTCTAAGTCCTTTTGATTAATATCCCTGTCTTCTTCAGGAATCGACAATATGACTGCTCAGCTATTACTCACCCATTTGGTAAGATGGGATATTTGACCAATTTTATGGCTTGTTCTTCTGTAGCAACTGACTTTAAACAGTCATGAAGAAAGAAATTGTGAGGCACAGTGTTAATTGCTTCTTCTAAAGCTGTGCTTCTAGTATCCTCCGCTGTTTTTCATAAAGCAGAAGAGGCACAACTGGGTGAAGAGGTATCACCAACAGATGTACTGTCATTTTGTATACTTCTAGTCCATCATTTAGATTATCTTCAGGCCACCACAGGAAATGAAGAAGATCAGTATACTTATTTGGAACTTTCACTTGATAAAATATTGATTTGATATATGCCATGAGAGTGATTGCCTGCTCTCTGAAACTTGTAAAAACTCCAATGAGTGTATTAGTTAGGTCAGTTCCTTTCTGCAACTGTTCATTTAGTGAGAAGTCTCGGCAGGTGACTGTACAGTCAAAAAACACTCTAATTTTATATTTCTTTGTATGATATACTCCGTGGTGAGGAATGTACCACACTCTCTCTTTTTGGAGTGACAGCTGTTCTGTGGGTACCTTAACAGCATATCCTTTATCTGAAATTTCTTTCGTGAAAATGTTGTAATCCTCATGAAATGTTGGATTCCTTTTAAGTTTTCTCTTGAGGCTAATAGCATGCTGTTCTGCAATGCACTGAAACTTTAAGGGTCTTATCTTTAAAGGGCAGATTAATGCAATAGAGTCAATTTACTAACTTTGCAGACTCTGAGGCTATACACATGAACTTAATGTCCTACTGTGACATTTCCTCCTTCTCATCACAGCTGTGCTCTGGAAAGTCTGTGTTGTATTTCTGAAGTAACATTTGTTCTGTTTGTCGTATTGACACACGATTGACTGAGTACCTTTGCAGTCTTTCATTGTCTGCCCCCCTTACTTGGCCATTAATAATCCACCCAAGAACTGTCTTCACAGCATAAGGGCCATCTCCTCTACTTTTTATGACTTGCCATGGCTCCATGGTTTTAGGGCCATTTGTATCTATTAACAAGCCAACTTCTGCCTTTATCTGTGGTAGGTGCACATCTTAAAGATAAGATGGTATCCTCTTGCATAGGGATGTTCTCCATTTTTACTGGTATAAAGTTCAGTGTGAAAACCTCTGCCAATTTGATAAATATGCTTTCTTCTACCCTAAAGACTTGTAACTCTGATAAATGGAACATTTTACTAGTTTCTGTTTATTTACTTTATCCCCTTCTACGGTGATTATATGGACTTGAGCCTTGCTCTTTCAAGCTTTCTGTGCAAAATGTAGCATTACAGCCATAATCTATTAGAGCATCTTTCACTCATTTTAGACTTAACTTTAACTGGGAACACAACTAGAACATACTCTTTACCGGCCCCAGTTGCACAGCACGCTCTAGTGGTTCCACAGAAATGTAATGAGGAAGAAATGTTCTTTTTTTCCGACGTAGTGTGCTCCGTTTTAGGAGGTGTGGCTTTATCGTCAGTACCAATTTCCTTGTTCATATGCAGAATAACTGGATGTAAATGAGAGCATATTTGGCATTTAATTTTTTCTACACAGCCCCAGTGGCACAGCACGTCTCTAGTGGTTCCACAGAAATGTACGAGGTCGAAATGTTCTTCTTTTCCGACGTAACGTGCTCCATTTTACGAGGCGTGGCTTTTTCGTCAGTACCAATTTCCTTGTTCATATGCAGAATAACTGGATGTAAATGAGAGCATATTTGGCATTACATTTTTTCTACACAGCGTTTACTAAGATGTCCTTGCTTAAGGCACTTAAAGCATAAGACCTTAGATCTCAAAAAGTCAATTCTAATTTCGTATTTTAGTTTCTGGATTTCACTACATTCAATAAGTTCATGACTTTCATTACAAAATAGACAGGGCTTACCACATGCACGACCAACCGTCTCTGCCTTTTTAACTGTGGTGTCTGTATTCCCCTTTTCGGCAGCAACAGCAAAGCTTGTAGCAAAACTGCCTTTTCTCAGGCCGCCTTTCAGAGCAAACTTCCCTTGATTAGTGTTGTCCTCCTTTTCCTTTTTGAAGGTATGACTTTGATAGATGGTGCCGTACGTGGAATGCATGACTATTGTAGCCTGTTATCCTAGAAAGTCAAGTAAGTTAGTGAGACATGGCCTTCTGTCTTCTTAACTTTCGATCTCCCAAGCTATACATTGCCCCGCAGTTCTCGAGGGAGCTTTTAAGTTATAATGCGAAGATTTGAACTGTTGTCAAACTCATTTCCGTCATTCAAACTGGACATAATGCTCATACAGTTAGAAAGAAGGACTGCGTATGCCCATAGACCCTCTCCATCATTCAATCTTATTTGCAGCCACTTCTTGACTTTCTTCATGTACTCATCGGCTATCTGTAGCTGGTTTCTGTAAAAAGTCTTAAGCTTCTTCCTGGCCTTTCTCTAGCCTTCCTCTGGCAGCAGGTATTGTGCTAGGAATTCTAATTTATCTCAGGGGTTGTCCACCACTTCATCAACAGGGTCAAATACCCTGACAAAGTTCACTTAGTTCATGGGTCCCCATCAAATACTGGAACCTTTCTATGGGGTACATAGGGCACATGCGTCTTGTTTTGCTGTTCATAATATTCATAATACTTTTCATAATGTTGGTGAGGTTCGTATTTACTATCATTTCTATACAAAGAGCCACAGACACTTGCATCATATGGCTCTTCATTCCTCACATCTGGTTTCTCAGGAACATTACAGGGATTTGGTTTACTTGGAATGTGGCTGCATCCTTTAAGAGCTCTCAGTTTTGCCCTGGATTCTGCAATTGCAGTTTCTAACACCAGCTGACCTCTTTTAGCCTTTAGCTCTGATTCTTCAAATTCTCTTTTGGCTCTCAACTGTGCCTCTTCAGCTTTTCTTTTGGCTCTCAACTGTGCCTCTTCAGCTTTTGTTTTGGGATTCGACCGTGCTTCTTCCATATATAGAGCCTGCTGTCTTTTTGTAGCCTTGGTGCAGATGAGCAATACTGCATGTCCCGCTTCTTGTGCCCTGATGGCACTAACAGAGGTAGTTGCTGAATTTGCTTGACTTTTAGTTTTTGCAGAGACTTGGGAGACACTGTTGGTAGGAGTGATATCATCAATAAATCTGTCGCCCTTGAATTGGTTTGCAGAATCGGGAGGCAGCTTGGGAAGGCTTTAATTTTGACATGTTTCCATAACCCATAAATGCACATTAAGTTTTCAGTTTAGCATCAAGACCCGTACGTAGCCTTTTTGATTTGTCTTCATCGCTTTGCACGGAGAACAATTCATCACTTAACCTTACATATTCTGTTATCAGGGTGAAAAAATCTACCTCAATAATCATTTTTATTTTTTCACAGTTAAATTGTTTTTTTTGTAAATCCTTTATGTGCTTCATCAGGTTGGATAACTGCCCGTATTTTTGGTCTATTTCCGACTGAAGATCAATGCCTGGTTCTGAAAGGTTGTCCAGTAGCATGTGTCCGGAGATTAACCTGGGTACGCTGATACAGTGAGCTGCTTGCTGTTGTCATGAAGATGGTCCTCCTCTGTTGCATCACAGTTGTCAGTATGACCACTCAGACTTCGATATATAGTTTGATAACTTCCGTATAGAGATGTCATGTTGATCATGCACCAGGACAGGTTTCCTTTAAGGTATTTAAGCTCCTTTATCTTAGTTTATACATTCACACAAGGAGTGTTAGCAGTTCTCTCAAATGTTCAACAAAGATTAAAAGTACCTGTCCAGTCTTTCAATCCTTGCTGTTTTCTTCCAACACAGACTGACGTCAGGCTTAAACAGGCAGATTTTAAACTTTTAGTATAGTTGCTGCTGAGTAAGACAGGATCAAACACAAGTCAAAAATGCCGAAAGAAATCTCTCAGTCCAAAAGTTATTTTTAAAAGATTTAGTGAAAATTCTAAAGAAAAAGTCCACAAAAGAATACAGAAAAAAGGTTGTGACATGCGTAGAATAAAAGGCAAAAAAATTAGAAAAATGTCTCTTCTCTAAACTTAGCTTTTCTTGCCAAACTTCAGTTGTTTCTATACTTAAAGAGGCTTTACTTTGCCTTCAGTACACTCTAAATGTACAGCACTGCACATTCAATAGAGCATCCATTCATCCATTTTCTAACCCGCTGAATCCAAACACAGGGTCACGGGGGTCTGCATGTTAACTTTCATACTACTGGGCACATAAGGCACGGTTTAAAACCGTGTGCCCTCCATGCCTTACCCTCAGCAAGATAGGTCGCTAACTGAGACTAATCCATAGTCAGAGGTATAAGAAATAGAATATACCAATTCAATTCAGCTTGTGGGGTTTGTAAGAACATCCCATAAACTATGCACTAATATATAGGGAAACATTTAATATAACTTAAATAACTAGCAAATGGCTCTTACAATAGTTAAGATTTATATCCATAGCTTGTAAAGTTGTAACAAGATGGAAGAAATAGTTTAGCTTTGTGTCTATCTTTGCTTATGAATGGTATATTTACTTTGTTTAGTTTAGTTCTCATGAGGCTGATACTTTAGGTAATGATTCTCCTTTGGTTAACATCTGAATAAAGCATCAGTTAATTCAAAAAACTGTTCTGCTCGTGTTTACTGGAGGGAGTTATACAATTACTGTATTGAAAACCATCCTGCAATATGTTTTGAATTATTGTTTGTTTTGTAGGCTTCAACCCATATGATTTTTCTTGAAAAATATCAATGCAGCCATTTATTCCAGTTGCATTTGGCTTCAATTTATCATACAATTCAATGTGAATACTTAATTAGGACCTCTACAATTATATACTCACCTGCGGAGCCAATTTCTTGCTCTCAGATCTATATCTATATCTATATATATATATATATCTATATCTATATCTATATCTATATCTAACCCTAACCCTAACCATCTAGAATTGCTAAGTTGACACATACAGTACAGGCTTTAATGTCTGAAATAATTCCATTATGCCAGCATTTTTGGTGCATCCATCGATATCCATGGGACTTCTCTGATGTTTGAAGCTGTTGTTGAACGAACAATATTACATCTGCCTCATCAGATTTCTTCTTGCATCTCCAAAGCCTCTTCTTGCTTAAAATTCTCCCAGTACTACCTTGAATTATACAAAACTTTATGCAGTTCCATAAGCATTTTCAAAATCTCTGTTTCCAGACAGCCTCACACACAAAGATTTGTGAAGGTCAACATGTATCTGACAGCTACTTTAATTCAATTACTCTTTTTCATGGATGCTGATCATTTTGCAAACCAATCCATTTTACATGAACATACATGTACGATCCACTGACAAAAACATACAATCGCTGGAATGTGGCAAAAATGTCACCTTCCTCTTTCACTGACTTGCACATGTCCACAATAACTAAATTTAGATGTTGAGCACAGCAGTTCACATACAGTGCCCATTCATCTGCTTGGCGTATTCTGGTTTGCACTCCAGCTACCATACCACTCATTACTGCAGCTCCGTTATATGACTGCGCTACACAATTTTCCATGCTGAGTCCTAATTTACTTACACTGTTGATTATGAATACACTCAGACTTTCAGCATTGAGATTGGTTGCAGGTGTAAAACCCACAAATTCCTTGTGAATGTGTGCCTTATGAATGTAATGCAAGATGACAGACAGTTGTTTGGCTTTAGATAAATCCTTACTTTTATCTGCAGTAATGCTGAAATATTTTGAAACTAAGATTTCATTTCTGATATCACTCAAAATCATATCAATCGTCATTATGTCAATTAGGGACTTTTGTACACTGTGGTGTTTAGATTTGGTATTCCCTGTACCAGTGCCATTTATTCTATAATTGACAATCTTATTTCTTGCTGCAATTAACTTCATCATTTCCATGACATTTCCACAGTTGACAGATGCAGATCCTTCGTCATGTCCACGCAAAGCAATATTTTGTATACACGCTAGCCGGATTACTTCTACAACTGTTTTTAAGTAATAACAATTCTCAGCAACCTGACCTGCGTGTGCTTTATCAATCAGACTTACTACAGTTTCTCCAGTACTACACGTTGCCATGTGTTTATTCTTCTTTGTAATAGCTGTTATGTTGCAGTCTGAATTCTTGTGAATCAGAAAAGCATTTGTTTTCAATTCTCCTGTACCTCAATTCCAACGTCTAAAACCAGTTGCAATAAATAGAATTTTTACCGGGTCCTGGGACCTTGCTGGACTTGGGGCCTCATGCATAAAGCCATGCGTAGAATTCATACTAAAACTTGACGTACGGACAAAAGTCGAAATGTGTGTATGCACAAAACAATTCAGATGCCACCATGCGCAAGCCAACTTCCACACACTTCCGATGCGTAAATCCTGGTCTGAGTGAAATGTAACACTTGTGCATGAGCCAGCCGCCCCTCACAGAATTAGGCCTCTTTGAATATGCAAATCAATATAAATATTCCCTTAAATTTAGTGTTCTGTGAAAAGACAGCAAAAGCACAGGGGAAAAAAGAAGAATTTCAGTGAATGCCAAGTGGAGGCAAGGAAAAAAACATACTACTTGTTGATTTAAGCAGTTGTATAAATAACAAAAGGAAGTTAATTTGAAAGTTCAAGTTCAGAAAGTCACACTGTGCCCAAACTAAAAAAAGAAGTCATATATTAAAGTCACCATAAAAAGTTGAGCCGTAGCCCATCGTCTGACTGTTATATGGAAGTTTATTAGGGTACAGAAAAAACAAAAAATATTGACACGGTAGAAAAAAAAGCTTGAAATGTCAAGTTTAATCTTGCAGTTTCCACTTTACTCACAGTTTATGTTGTCATTAAAGAAGAACGTCATAAACTTAATCTAAAAATCTTAATTTTGTAGTTTTTCAAATCCTGTCCTAGCTAAAGTAGCATGTTAAATGCTTCATATTCTCTGTGTTCTTCTATGTACTCTGTGTGTGAATCACTGCTTGCTTCTTATATGAGCTTTCTCTTACACTGACAGGGCACAAAATATATTACACTAGACAATAAGCCCGTTACAATAACGGGCGCTAGAACAGTAGTGTATAAACATTAGTAGGAACAGTCTATATTAAATGGCAAGGACCTTGACCTCATTCTGTTTCTTGTCTTAATATTTTTTTTTGTCAAAAATATTTTTTCAAGAAGCCTAAAGTAAAATAATAATAAAAATAAAATATAAACGTACATGACAATACAGTAAGTATAATTAATATTGCCTTAGTGTAAAACTTTGTAACAATCTGTAAGACACAATATCTGAAGAAGATATTTAGGTAAAATTTTCAATTTTTTTACCTCATGAAATTTTTCTGTGCAATTTCATTATAGACAACATTTCTTGTAAATATTCTGTCTGAGTTTGGCAACAGTTTGCCTTGTTCAGGAATCTCTACAACCTTGACAATAACATCTGGAAAAACTTCTAACTCTTGATAATGCAACATAAAACTGACCATGGCTGAATACTGGTTCTGGCAAGTAAATGCCAACTTTTTCTAAGGTTTGCTCTTCTGAGTCTTTCTCTTTCAGCGTTTTTCTGACAGTCATTTTCTTTTTCTTCAATCAATCAATTTGCTCGTATTTTTCTTTGTCTTTCAGCGTTTCTTTTGTTGATGTTTACTTGTTGAGCTGACCGTACCGATGTTGTTTATATAGTATTTGATTGTCTGTGTCTTTTGTCCTACTTGACGTGTCTTTTTTTGGGTGGCATGTTGTTAGTAGATACGTCCGTAATATTTTCTCTTACAATAATACTGGCTTGTATGTGGCTGTAATATGCATCCTTTAATATGTCTTTAATTTTCTCTCGCAATAATACTGGCTTGTATTTCCATAAAATGTGCGTAATTTTCTGTGACAGTAATACTGGCTTTGATGTCCATAATATGACTTTAATTTTCTGTCACAACAGTGGGCAATCAGCAGAGTGTCCCCAGCAACTGATGTAATGTGTGGCGTGCTGCTTATAATCATGCCTGTGGCGTCTCCCCAGCAAGTACTGTGCAGTTCCCCAGCAAGAATTTTTAATCTGTGGGGGCGTGCAACTGATTATTTTGTGTGGCGTCTCCCCAACAACGGATTTTATGTGCGCTGCCACAACTACCCAATCAGCACTCTCCCCAGCAATGGTGTCCTTTATATCTTATCATGCGCGGCCGTTCACTGTGTGCCCAGCTTCCAGTGTGTGTGCTTTATTTGCTCATCGTGCGCGGCCGCGCTAGGCCATTCACTGCGCGCCCAGCTTCCAGTGTGTGTGCGTCCACGTACCAAGCGCATGGGCGGGGCACGGTAAAATGTGCGGCGCGGCCTGCGCATGCGCACTTCACCAGAAGACATACCCACACGGACACTTGGACGCACACAGGGGTTTTATTAAAGAGGATACTTGATATTATAGCTCTCTGAATAATTTAAATACTAAGATGTATACTTGATATCATTTTCATGATGAAATGAATTAAAGCATCTATTAAATATGGGGCCACAGTGGCGCAATGGTAGCAATGAGCTAACGTCCAGTCCATAGATTGAACCTGCCTCCTGCAAAATGCTTGCAGTACTGTCTCTTTCAAATGTACTAACCCCCAATTCCTATCCTTAATTTTCTTTCTCCAAGTAACCAATTGTCACACAAACAGCTCTTTAAGCTTAGAATGCAGATTCTTCAAAGTTTTCAAGGAACTTTTAAGGCACATTGAAATATATATTCATAGTACATATTTAATTATTCCATCTGTCTGTCCATCCAGGGTCGCACATATTCCAGGAAGCATACAGCGCAAGGCAAGAACAATCCCTGAACGGGGTGCCAGTTCATCGCTACCGTTGTCCATCGTTTCCACTCGTTTAATAACAATACAATACAATTTATTTTTTGTATAGCCCAAAATCACATAAGAAGTGCCGGAAAAAGGGATTTAACAGGCCATCCCTCTTGACAGCCCCAAGCCTTGACTCTCTAGGAAGACAAGAAAAAACTCCCAAAAAAAAACATTGTAGGGAAAAAATGGAAGAAACCGTGGGAAAGGCAATTCAAAGAGAGACCCCTTTCCAGGTAGGTTGGGCATGCAGTAGGTGTCAAAAAGAAGGGGTTCAATACAATACAGTGAAATACAAAGAACAGAATAAATATTCAATACAGTATAAAAATAAAAATTTTAGAAGTACGGAGTAGAATTTAACAGTAGATGATATCACATAATATGATTTGAATTTGTTTAGCGTCCTGGAGACCTCATTCATCAAGCTGCCTCCCCCATTTGGCCATTCCACAGCTGAAATAGTGCTAATCCAATTAAAGGACCCCTTATTATTAACAGTACACATTATTTTAATGAAATTAAAAATTTATCTGTATAATGTAATATATATATATATATACTTTACTGCATTTCATCTGAAAAATTATATCAAGAGGTCCAAGAAGATAGCGCCTGGAAATCTAAATCAACTTAGAAGCCAGTCGCCATCATCTGTAAATACTCACTCTCTTCTATTGAATTTAATTGAATTCCTTTATTGTTATTATATGGTACAATGATATTCAATATGCAAATCCTCCATAAACTTATTTTCCTATAAAATGGTTAAAATAACAACAAAAACAATAACAATAATAATACGATAAAAATTGATAAATATTCAATATGAAGACATAAGTGGCTCAGGTTGTGTAATTTTACAACTGTAATGCAAGTTTACAGTGAGGGAATTGTACTTATAAGTACAAACAGTTCTACCGGCAGCACTTGATGGATTGATTGAGTGCGTTTATATCTCTTGGGATGAAACTGTTTCTGAACCGCAAAGTTTGTGCAGGAAAGGCTCTGAAGCATTTGCTGAATGGGAGATGTTCAAATAGAGTGTGTCTCAAGAGGGGAGAGAATTATCAGGGACAGTTTCTAGCACATGCTGCCTCAGCAATACACAATCTGTGGTAGAGCTTTCCGATCAGCTGCTGTAGAGCTGTGATTCCACACTCAGATGCAGTGGGTTAAAATACTCACTGGTGCACTGAGATTAATATAGCTAAAGCAGCTATAGTATTTGGAATAGTTTGGCCATTCCATGCATCTTTATATGGCTACGGGTTGATTACAATCAGATTTCTTAAACTAAAAAATGATAGGCGGTTAATGTCAGTGTATTTGATAAAGTCGCGTTAGGGATGTAAATCTAAAAAATAAAGGGAGGTCACCCAAAAACAATGCCACTGTTTTGACGCTGTGTGCTGGAGATTTGCAAAACCAAGTTGAAAACTTGTGTACACTATAGTTTGAACTGGTTTTTATACATTGTGATGTGAGCTTGGAAATGGGCGTATGCAACATTTTTGTGCGTATGCACTGTTTATACATTAGGCTCCAGGTGTGTCGCCACTACTAGGGCCCTGTTAGACTATGGTTAAGAGTAGGGTTGCAGGAGGGTTATCTGACTGAAATGACATTTTTTTGACTGACGTTGTAGGTATTACCTGACCTATGTCATAGGTATCACAAGCTGCAGTTAGACCCTTCTCTCAGCATGAGCAGAACTCTGATAGGGCATTCACAGCAAAGAAAAAGAATGTTTTTTTTTTAAAGGAACCTCAGCAAGTTTGTGTGGATTATAGTTCAAAGTAACAGTCTTCAGAACTGGCAACAGTCATTTTGTCATTAAATATAAACACTGCAAATGTTAAAGTTATCCATAAATTTATGATCATTCCCTGGAGGAGTGCTTATAAGTTGTGCACTCAATTGGAGCTCAATTTATACCAAAATAAATTAGTAAACTAGCTCAAAAGACTAAATAAATAAATACTTGTGATGCATGGGTCACAGACTTGCTCAAGAGAGAAGGAGGTGACTCCAGGTTCCCAAAAAATCAGCTTTATTGTTGTGAAGACAGGAACACTCTTATGAAAGCATTTATTCAAATGAGAGCTGTCACTCAAACATAAGCAGGGATGATGACATCATCCTGCATTCGCTCCCATCTCATATAAAAAAAACCAGATTGCCTTCCTGCACAAGTGAGGGGACAGAAATGAGCACAAGGCCAGGTCAGCGGTCAGTATTAAATGTTCCCGGCATCAATCAGTGGGCGATAAACGGGTTATATGGGAGCCTGTGAACTTTCAGTTACACTGGCCACAAACAATCAGCCCCTGCCTGTGTTAACAGAATGTACATGCACAGCATAGTTAGGGGTTTGTAGGGGTCTCAAAAATCTCACATCCTCACATTATATCCAGACTGCATGTATCTATGCATTCTTATGATGTGCCGTTTAAGATATAAATCATTGTCAATTTTGTATACACTCTATATGGAAATGCTTACACTACATTCTGAAAGGCATACATTGCATACTTAATCACTTAAAACAGTACACTGAAACGCGTACAATGCATACTAAAAGACACTGTACATGCTGAATGTGTATATTGAAATGAATATGCTCTAAACTGAAATGAACATGCTTTGCAGTGAAGCCCATAAAATGTATATTGAGACACACACACACTGTATAATGAAACACATACACTCTATACTGAAATTTGTCACATGGTTTATTTACTCCACCCACAGAGATCGAGCTAAAACAGTCTTTTCTGATGGAAGGAGCCATTCTGGAATGTACTGGCAAGATATAAATTTATTGTGCATTGATGGCTTATTTTTTTTTGGCTTTGATTTATTATACACACACACACACGCACACACATTCCTTATTGGTAGACTAAACCTAGAGACAGCTCAACAAATTAAAATATTTTAATTGATAGCTACATCTATGGAGCATTATTAAGTCAACACTGAAATTTGTCACAGAAGTTAGGTTTGTCTTCTTGTAAAAGAATTCAGCATGAGCACGAGAGCTTTACAATGTACACAGGAAGCAAAGGATTTGTTCTTGTTTTTCCTAGTCAATTAAAGTTTTTAGTTATTGGAAGACAACCCAGCCACAGGGGATGCACAAGTTAGTGTGTTTCTTTGTGCAGGTCCCAAGCCCGGATAAATAGGAAGGGTTAAGTCAGGAAGGGCATCCAGTGTAGAATTTTGACAAATCAATATGCGGACAACAATACAGATTTCTGTATTAACAGAAATTAACTGTTATACAACAGGGTGCTGGCAGATATTGGGCTACTGTTGGCCAAAGAAGAAGGAGAAAAAGAGGGGGGAGATGTGTCCGGAGGCAGGAGGAGAGGAGGAAGGTAAAGGGAGTGGAACTGAGGGTAGGAACTTTGAATGTTGGCAGTATGACTAATAAGGGGAGAGAAGGAAGGTTGATATATTGTGTGTGCAAGAAACTGAATGGAAGGGGAGTAAGGCCTGGTTGATCGGAAGTGGATTCAAATTGTTCTAGCATTGTGTGGATGGGAGGAGAAATGGGATAGGGGTTATTCTGAAGGAACAGTGTATCAAGAGTGTTTTGTAGGTGAAAATAGTGTCAGACAGAGTAATAATTATGAAGCTGGAAATTGGAGCTGTGATGATGAATATTGTTAGTGCATATGCCCCGCAAGTTGGGTGTGCAATGGATGAGAAAGAAGATTTTTGGAGTGAGTTGGATGAAGTGATGAACAGTGTACAGTAATCCCTCCTCGATCGCGGGGGTTGCGGTCCAGACCCCCCCGCAATAGGTGAAAATCCGCGAAGAAGAAACCATTTTGCTGTAGCATTCTTGCTTATGGAATGGAATAAGTTGAAGTAATAAACTTTGACAACAGGCTGCAAACTGAGTTATTTACAAGCCAAATGATTGGTGCAAAAAAGTTTCTTTAATACTCCATCATAATTCTTTAATGTTGTTTCCCCATAAAATATTATTTTTCATTGTTCATTTTTCAACTTTCTATAATTGCCATTATCATTTCATAAACTAATTTATGCTTCAAATAAATAATACTAATAATAATAATAATAATAATGATGATAATAATAATAATACAGACCATGAGAGTAGACCATAATAATAAATCCCCACCCTTGTGGGTGGCATTAAAGTTTTACATGGGTTTATTATGAACACTATGTTTTTCATTTACACTCCACTCCTATCTACATAATTCTTCTAAAATAGCATGAAGTCTAGTTTTGAAGGTGCCTAAAGTTCTACTATCTACTACACTACTGGGCAACTTATTGCATGAGTCTAAGATTCTATGTGTGAAGAAAAAATCCCTAATGTTTGTGTGAAATTTACCTTTAGCAAGTTTTCAACTGTGTCCCTGTGTTCTTGCTGAACATTTTACAGTTTCTCTACTGTACTGATCCCTGTCATAATTTTGAACAGTTAAATTATGTCTCCTTTTAATCTTCTTTTTCTTAATCTGAAAAGACACAGCTATTTAAATCTTTCATTCCATACAGTCCTGAAATCAGACAAGACGCTCATGTATCATCTTTTTCCAGTGCTGGTATATCTTTTTGTAGCTGGGAGACCAAAACTGTACACAGTACTTCATATAATGTCTAAGCGCTGCAATATAAAGCTTGTGCATAACCTCCTTTAACTTATACTTTGCACATTCCCCCTCCAAAATCAGGTTTTCACCTTTAAAATAAATTAATTTCTAAAAATGTCAAATTGTTAACCCCAAGTAAACCATCTCAATATTTAAAAGTATGCATAAGTGCAATTTCATACAAATGTTAAAAAGGCACTCACTTTTTCACAAGGAAAGGGCTGGATGCTCCCTCACAGATCATTTTAAGATTTGAGATTTTTTTTTACACACACCTTTTTATCTTAACTCCAAAATGAAATAGTTTACAAACCAAAATGTACAGCAGTTAAACTTCTCAGAAAACATTTAAGGGAATCACATTTTCAAAACTGAGCAGATTGTGAAAATACAATCTCCCTATTGATTAGGTTCTTAATCTTTAAAGAGGCTTATGTTTCATAATCTCTTTTCTAATACTTTGTGTTTCAGCCTTTAAAAGCATACAAACATGTAATTTCATTTTGACTACCCAAGAGATATCGCAAAAATTTGATTCCCCCTCCAGGTTACAATTCTATGCTTTAAAAAGGTGTATTTGTCACATTGTCTTTATCTTATTCCCAGAATGAAATCGATCAGTATTTGAAAGCATATAGAAATGGAATTTCTTCCAAAAGCAGAAGGAAATCACATTTTCACAACCCAAGGAGATTGTTCCCAATATATATTTGGTTATTAAGCTGTGAAGAGATTTATTTTTCATAATGTATTTTTGGCTCTTAAATGAAGTGTATCAGAGTTTAAAAAAACATCAACAAGTGGAATTTCTCCTGAACTGCAAAAGAGAATCGTAATTTCACAAGGTCCCTAAAGTCCTAATCTCCACCACATTATTTGCTAATTTATCCAATATATGGGGACTTTGCATGAAGCAAAATTTTCTAACAGTTCTGTAAAATTTACCCTTAACAAGTTTCCAACCATGTCAACTGTACTAATTCTGTTAATAATTTTTTAAGCTAAAAGTTTCAAGCTCCTCTTTTAACCTCATCTAATTTCAAAAATGCTTTGTTTGTTGTAACACTTTACTTACTAGGTTTTTACCCACCTAATGTTCTACTTTCATTTATTTTATTTTTCCATGTTTTAGTTTAGGTCCCTTTGTTAGAAGAAAGTGGTTTCTAAATTCCAGGTGCACATGCAACACTGTACCTGTGGTAGAAATCAAACATATTAATTAAAGAAAGAAATGGGAAAAAAGTAAGGGCAATGGTCCATTTTATAAATAATTGAATTTACATAACAATGCCAATCAATATATACATTTACTCTAATTGGTTCATTGTCTTATGCCAAAACGACTCATTGAAATAAAAGTTTAATCCATTACACTCTTGTTCTTTTCATATCTCTAAGGTTTCGATATTTCTTTTGAAATCTCTATATATGTAACAGCTGTCCTGTCACACCTACTGATCTCTTACTCATCTTCTGGTATATTTTATGTATGGCATCAAGCTTCTCCTAGTACACTCTTACCCCTGTTGTTCACTTGGCCTTTACTTGGTTTCCTGATATGCCTGAACAGGATTTCTGACATTTATTAACTCAAAAACAAGATCAGAGTGCTCATTTTGAGGAGGAAAAAGAAAGAACAGTCCCAACAACAGAACTGACAACAGGAAAGAAGCATAGTTAAGGTGGAAAGACAGTCTTAAAGAGTAAGTGTGACAAAATTTCTTATATGGTGAAGATTAAATATGAAAGTCAGGTCTTGGGGTCCAATACCCCAAAGCAAAGGATATTAATATCTAAAACTATTGATTTGATGCGGACAGATTCCATCTATAATTCGGGACCAACAATGATCTTCAGTGTCAATGGTTACCAGCACAGTTGAGCTGTTAGCAGCAGGAACCCATGATCCCCTTAGCTGGAATTTGAGTATATTGTCCAGTAGTCACTTGGTCAATGGTATGGCTTGTTTCCCTTGGAAATGGACAGTTTATTCATTTGCAGATCTTTATTACAACTGAGTCTTTGGGCTCAAATTCAAGTGCTGTCATCTACGATATGCTAGGAAAAGTAGCGTCTACCTTCAAGTGCAAAGACTTGAAAGTTTTGTTACATATTAGTCAGTACAGTAATCCCTCGCTATATCGCGCTACGACTTTCGCGGATTTTAAATGTAAGCACATCTAAATATATATCACGGATTTTTTGCTGGTTCGCCGCTTCCTGCGGACAATGGGTCTTTTAATTTAGGTTACATGCTTCCTCAGTTTGATTGCCCAGTTGATTTCATACAAGGGACGCTATTGGCGGATGGCTTAGAAGCTACCCAATCAGAGCATGTATTACATATTAACTAAAACTCCTCAATGCTATAAGATATGCTTCAGCGTGGCTTGTTTTGTTTGCTTCTCTCTGTCTCTCTCACTCTCTCTGCCTGACGGAGGGGGTGTGAGCAGAGGGGGCTGTTTACACAGTGGCTGTTTGCCTAGAAGATAGGACGCTCCTCTACAAAATGCCGCTTTATCGCGGTGCTTCTGTATACTTAAAAGTACGTATTGATTTTTTGATTGTTTGCTTTTCTTAGCGAGCGCTCTCTTTGACATTATCTGCTCTTCACGGTGCTCCTTTGAAGATAAGATATGTTTGCATTCTTTTAATTGTGTGAAAGAACTGCCATCTCTGTCTTGTAATGAAGCACAGTTTAAACGTTTGACTAAAGGGTGTTATTTCATGTCTAGAGGGCTCTAATAATGTTAACAGTGTGGGAGAGTTTATAAGGGCTTAAAATATATAAAAATAACCATACAAACATATGGTTTCTACTTAGCGGATTTTCACCTATCGCGGGGTGGGGGTCTTGAACGCAGCCCCCGCGATCGAGGAGGGATTACTGTATTTAGAAGGTCGTAAACAGGTTTTCTATGCTCTAACTGCGAAAATATTCGATTTATAAATAAAGAATCCTACTTCGTGGAAATTCATTTATCGCGGCAGAGTCTGGAACGGATTAACCGTGATAAACGAGGGTTGACTGTATTGTAATGTGTCAAATTTAATTTTTGAAAGTTACTTATGGGGCTCATATAAATGTTTTATGAGGTGTTAGGCCTGTTTTCATTGGGGGTACTCCTTATCAATAATAATGCTAGCAGCAATACAGATGGTTAATTTTAATCCAGTCTCTACGTGTCTCTCACTGAATTTGGTTTTTAATTTTAATTGGTCAAAGTGAAATCTGAAGATGGTGAGCACAAAGTACAAGACTCATTTGAGTCTACCCTATTACATTCAAAAACAGATCCTTCAAAAAATTTGTAGTGGCTTCTAGTTTGGCCACAGCTGTGGAGACTCCACTCAACTGAAAACATATCCATCATACCAAGTAAATCATCACAAAATAAAATAATATATGAAGGGTAAAGGGCTTTAAGTTTTGTTCAACCTATTGCGCCAAAATATCCAGTGAGGTGACAGAGACGCTCCGCAGCCTTTGATTACTTCGGCAGCCTGAGAAGCTGAGTTGGCAAAAACGCAATCGCAGCGATCGGAAGCAGAAACAAGGTAAACGCGGCGGTGTTAGCACAAGGCTAAAAACTAACCCCACCAGACCTCTGATACCGTCTATTCTGCTTGCGAACATCCGTTCGCTGGACAACAAGCTGGATTATATAAAGCTGCAGCGGGCCAAGCAGTGGGAAATGAGAGACTGCTGCATCTTTATTTTCACTGAGATATGGCTCCAGGAAAACATTACAGACTTGGCCATCCAGCTAGATGGACTGATGATCTTCCGAGCGGACAGAGACGCCTCTTTGTCCAGTAAGACCCGCGGGGGTGGACTGTGTGTTTATGTGAACAGAGAGTGGTGTACGACCCTGCCTCAGTTGCGCGACACTGTTCCCTGCTGATAGAGGTTTTATCAATAAGGTGTTGGCCTTTCTACTTGCCGAGGGAATACAGTTGCGTGCTGGTGGTTGCTGTCTACCTCCCGCCTAGCGCAAATGCTAACCAGGCACTAGCGGAACTCTACGAGATCATCAGCAAACTGCAAA